>NW_020664454.1:3545220-3596937 GCF_002925995.2 Terrapene triunguis | reverse complement strand
ATGTACATAGCAGAGGGGCATTGCTGGCACATGATGGCGTATATTACATTGGTGGACGTGCAAGTGAATGAACCGGTGATGTTGTGGCTGATCTGGTTAGGTCCTGTGATGGTGTCGCTGGTGTAAATATGTGGGCAGAGTTGGCATCGAGGTTTGTTGCATGGATTGGTTCCTGAGTTAGAGTTACTATGGTGCGGTGTGTGGGTGCTGGTGAGAATATGCTTAAGGTTGGCGGGTTGTCTGTGGGCGAGGACTGGCCTGCCTCCCAAGGCCTGTGAGAGCGAGGGATCGTTGTCCAGGATGGGTCGTAGATCACTGATGATGCGTTGGAGAGGTTTTAGCTGAGGATTGTAGGTGATGGCCAGTGGAGTTCTGTTGGTTTCTTTCTTGGGCTTGTCTTGCAGCAGGAGGCTTCTGGGTACACGTCTGGCTCTGTTGATTTGTTTTGAGAATGCTTGGTGAAGATCTTGTAGGTGTTGGTCTCTGTCTGAGGGGTTGGAGCAAATGCGGTTGTACCTCAGTGCTTGGCTGTAGACGATGGATCGTGTGGTGTGTCCGGGATGGAAGCTGGAGGCATGAAGGTAGGTATAGCGGTCGGTGGGTTTTCGGTATAGGGTGGTGTTAACGTAACCGTCACTTATTTGTACCGTGGTGTCTAGGAAGTGGACCTCCCATGTAGATTGGTCCAGGCTGAGGTCGATGGTGGGGTGGAAGCTGTTAAAATCGTGGTAGAATCCTTCCAGAGTCTCTTTCCCATGGGTCACCACAGTATAGGTGCACTGGAAAGGTAACTGCCCTCAGTTTTCCAGTGAATTATTGGATTTTACCTGTCCTCATTGTATAATCTCCATACCGGTAATTCAGAGGCAAACAAAAGCATATTTTTTTGTATACATGCTAAATTATTTTAAAGAACCCTTTCAATTCTAAAATCTTACTTATTTCTAGAGAATATTCTCATTCTTCAGAGTTTATATTCTATGAAGAGTTATAGAAAAAACTAAAATAACTTGAAAGATATAAGTGTTATTTATGTTAAACATCCTTCTAAGCTGCACCCCAGAGATTTCCAGGTATTATTTCCTCCCAGAGCACAGAAACTGGTGAAAGCTATCACTACACAGTCCCTGTTGCTTTTGCATTAGTAGGGTGGGATAAAATGAGGTTGCCATAAGCAACAGCAAGTAAATAAAAATATGCCCATTTGGATGCGTAAAACTACTTTAAAAGACTGATTAGGATGCTCTCTATTTTTCAGTTTGCCTGGTTGCTAAAAAGCCTTCATAAATTAAAGCACTTTAAATCTAAAGCCAAATAAAGCTCTTCTCTCCAACCCGGCCATCCCATGTTACAGAGGCTTTTTGGCCCCAAAATTTATGTCTATTGTTCAGAAAGAACAGAGACAGACAGATAGATAGAACAGAAACATCTCAAATCAAGCTAAGCCTGCAGCAGCTAAACCAACCAATCAAACATCTAAGTCCACTTTTAAAGAAGACACAAACCCAAATGACAGCAAATGAAATAAAGACGCTAAGCAGCCAGGTGAGTTCATCCAGGGGTTATTGTGACATGCGCCCTCACACTACTAACTGATGATAACTTTTAGAGTTAATAGATTTTATATTGTTTTTACAAACAGTAAAACAAAAGGTTATTGGTTGTTGTAATTTATTACCTGTAACAGTACTAAAAATAGAAAAATACATACTGTCTCAAACATCTTATATTAATGCCTTGTAAAGATCTAGTAGTTATCACACAGTATAATTAAAAGCAACAATTTTTTTGTAAAAAAAAGTAACGTTTATCTCTGATACATCAGCAATTAATGTATGCAAAGTGTGATTTACAATAATAGACAAGTCATCTGTATGCACAGTACAACCTATGTTTACACATATGTTTTGAATGGCATGATTAACCTGACCAGGCTTGGTGAAGGAAGTAGTGTACTCTTCTGTCCCCAACCAGCAGGATTCATTCACAAAGTGTGATATAATCACTCTCGGGAGAGAGTCCAGGAAAATGTAACAAATGACCTTCTTAGACACTCATGTATAACAGTGTCTTTTAATTAGGTCTGATTTTAACTGAAATTATTTGCTAGCAGCAATTATATCAACTCTGTAAATAAACACTTGGAACAAAGCTAAAGCAACACTGATAAATATTTTAAAACGGAACACAAGCCTAAAGTTGTAAAAAATTCAAAATAATAAAATAAAATAAATAATGTATATTTCAGTGGGGTTAAATCACCCTAATCAAATATGCCTTTCTGGCAGGGATCAACTGCACTGAACTAAAGATGCCGTGTTACCTCTGGGTTCAACCAACTGCTGGTAAGCCTATTAAAAATGCATCCAAGAAACTATTTTCTCATGCTGCAAGTCAAGCTTTATTTAAACAAACTGCAAAGAGCCAGACAATTCTAAAACTACAGGGAACCGGTCATCGTAAGCACCTCACAGAATCTTGTAGGTACTATACAGGATGGGCAACTACTCAAGCCCTGAATGCCAAGGTTATGCTTCCAATTTGAGTCTAAATACAAAGAACCACTACACCTCTCTCCAAAATACCTATTCCATTCTCTGCGCTGAAGTTCTTGGGAGCCAAAATGATTGGTATTTGGAGCTGAATACAAATTATTAAATACAAATAAAGGAGTGATTCTTAATAATTGCTCTGGTTTTTGTGTCCACAATTTTGCTCCCATCAATATCTGCAGTCACAAATGAGGAGATGCAGATGCCTGGCATCCTTTAACTACACCCACAAGTCTGAAGTTACATATCTGCATGTCCTCCTTTTCACCTACAAAACTGGAGGTGGAAAGGACGACGACTGGGTTATGCCCTCTTTGAAATTTTGCCCATAGATTAGAAAGACGGGGGAGTGAGGGTTCTTAGGGTACCCAGGATGGTGAGTCACCTTGTTACTACCCTGCCTCAAGTGTGAGGGAGCCTTGCTTGTCCTTAGCTGAGTGGCAGCTCCTTGACACCACCAGCCTGTTAGCCACCCAAGTACTCTCCTCTGGCCCATACCTGCTCTTACTTTGCCTTGCAGGTTAACAATAGGTGCACCCCAGCCCCCGTGTCCCTTTGAAGCATCCCCCTGTAACGTCCAGCCCCTTATTCACTGAACACTCCCAGAAACACCACGCCTGCTGTCCCCAAGGGAACAGTGTACACTCCAGCTTGTATGATTCAACTCAGGATCAGAACCTCGCTTAATATCACAGCATTTAGATATACTTATAGTGAAAACAAGGATACTTTTATTAATAAAGATTCAAGAGATACCAAAGTAAGGATAATGGAAACAGAAGGTCACATATAAAACAAAATCATAACACACTATCTATAGACTAAACTTAACAGGCTAACCACCTGTCTAAAGAAGCTTACCTCACCCACAAAGTCCTCTGCAGCGTTTCAACCAACGCTGGCTGTGAGCCTCTTTTCATGAATGCCAATAGACTGCTCCTTTACTTCCTACATGCAAGAAAAGGGGCGTCTTCTTTGCCTTCTATTTATATTCCCAAGATCCATACTGTATGTTACTAGTCAGGGTAATCAACCGTGGCTTATTTTCCTGTGTACTGCTTCCCTGTTGATTTCACATCCCCGTTGACTTTGTATGTAAATAGATATCCATTGTGTTAGCTTACAATGCTTAATTTATACCTTAATAAGAGACAGGTGAATCAACATCCCTTGTCTGAGAGAAAACCTGTTTCTCAACCATGCCTTGATACAGACTTCAAAACATATTTTGGGTACATAAAACACAGCTTCTTACATAGTATCTGTGCATGCCTTTCACAATGATATTAATGTCCAGTGTGACCTGGGCTTTCATTTAACATATCACAAGATATTCTTTGGTGAACTAGAATGTACATACCAGAATCAAGACATTCCTGTAACCCCACTGCCAGTTGGCATCACAGATAGGGGTCTGCCTTGAAAAGAATATATTTTTTGCCCAATCATAAAAACAAATGGGGCCCAGCCCTCCCCAGCTAGAGTGAAACTTTTCAATGTTGTGTTATGCCACCTTTGGGTCCTTTCCGCATGATACACAACTCAATACTCCTCTCATTCAAAGCCTGAAATTCCCTGATGATTGGGATCATACAGACGTAAACCATTCCATCCATCCCCCAAAACACATTTCTTCAAATAAACTTCTCTAGGACCTTGTGTTCTCTCGGGCTGCCTACCTCACTCCCTATCTGCCTGTTCCCTGTGCACCTCTGAGAAATGCCCAACGTCCTCCATTTCAAATTACATCAGTGAGATCTAAGATTGCTCACCACCTTGCAAGGTCAGGCTCTTACACTCAGGTTCCACCCCTCACCAACCAGCATCTGACCAGCTTTATTGGTTGCAAGTGAAACCAGCCCTGGAGTCTTCCAGAAAGCTGTATTAAAGCTGCTCCCATGCAGTGCAAGTGTTAGTGAGAGCCTGAAAAGTAAATGTCTAGATGGAGATGAGGTATAAATTGGAGCACAGGGGTCTGAAAACATCTTATTGGAGATGGGGAAGCAAAGTATCAGAAGAAATTATATTACTAATACTTGGCTACCAAGACCTTGCTCCTAGAGAGTCAGCATGCCTGCCTACCTACCGACCTGTGCATTTCTACTAAGCAAGTCACTGGGGGATTTGCATTCAACACACAAAATTATGGAGTTGGCTAAAGGAATAAACTTTCCTGAGTGTCTTGCTAAGATAAAAGTGTTTGAAAAACTTCCAAAAAGCTACAGACTGACTCAAGAATGGATTGAGTCACACTCCAAGCGGTGTAAGGAACCTCATGTAAGTCTCATTATGCTTTTATGTTTGTATTCCTCTGTATCACATGGACCATATATTTGGTTTATGTTTCTGGGGGACAATCTCACTGAAGCCTTATTCATAACAATTTTTGCTCCTTTTTCCTTTATCCCGCTCCAAAAAATAAATAAATTACCATCTATCCACAACCCTAGCAGACAAGTACGTGAACAATAAATCCTTCTGAAAATCTGGTATACCAAGATGCCAACCTCTTTCCAACACAAACCCATGTCAAGATGGTTCCAAATACAGTACAGAACATATTGCTCCCCAAAATGATTAACTGTCAATACCTCTTTCTTGTTTTGACAGTAGAAAACAGAATTCACGAGCATACTGCTGCATAAAAGCATTGTTGAGCCAAACGAGATACAGATCTCTCTGCCTGGATCTGTTTCATTATTTAAAATTCCCAACGTCTTTCTTACATCCTCTGAATATTAATGCACTGAGAGGTGAATACGAATGGGAGACTTTGCACACTTACCAAAAAAAAAAAAAAATCTACAACAGGTTTCTTGGCAAGTGAACTGAAAACTTCAAGGCTAAATCAACTACAAAATGACTGTCAGAGGAGAACGCTCACACTGTTTGTAATGTAATAGGCAATGGAATTCTTGCACTGCCAAATTCTCTCAAAAAAGAACAATATTCCTTCAAAATATTCAAACAAAATCAAAAGCCCATGCAAGAATCAGATGATCTCTCACTTGTACATTTGCCTTCTGCAAGCCACTTGTGTTGCTTTTATCTAACCTGAAATGTAAGCACTTTCCCACCTTATCTAATGTAACTATCCATCTATCTAAAGTATTTCTATAGCATCTCTCTCTAAGCATTGCAATACTGTACTTGTTTGAGCATGCTCACCTCATGGAGAAGTCTTGGAATGGGGGTAAGACAGGGATTCTCTTGAGGTCCATACCACTCCACCCATCTCAGAGTGAAGCTAAAAAACTTCAGTCTAGAGTTAAGAATTGGTTGAGGCTGGTTCTCCTATGTGATTTCAACGGTCCATGTTTAATGTTGTGAACTATCCGACTGTAAGGGACCGTGTGGCTACCAATGTGCCCATGGGCCCAATCCTAGAGTAAATATTACTGAAATATTAGTAAAATAATAAATAATGACTCTTTTAGGTGAACTAAATATCTTATGGTTTATGGTTCAAAGCACCAAGCCCTGATGATCCAGAAGTCACCTACATCCTGTAGACACTTAAAATAGATCTAGCTAAAATGACTTAACAAATAGCATCCTGGAGACGTAGTGACAGTCCTATATGCTGCCATATGAGGAATTAAAGTTTGAGATGGTGTTTGGTTTCTTGCTCCCAAATAGCTAGCAGGAGGGGGGAATATTGGAGACAAGCACAAGCTCAGCCTCAGAGTGTGGGAGAAGGAACAACATTTGTGGCTGCTCTCCACTGACACCTCTGACCAGCTCAAAGCACCCCAGAAGAGAGCTGGCGAGAATTGCATTCACAGCTTCCTCGGTACTGTGTTCCTTGATGGTGTCTTTTCCTGCATGCCAGGGACCCCAGGCCAACATTTTCAAACCTGGCTGAATTCAGCAGGTACTCAGCACTTCTGAAAATCAGGCTGCTTATTTAGGAGACTAAAAATTGAACAGGTGCCTCACTTTAGGCACCAGGATTTGAATGTTTTGCCCATAATGCCATGCCTGGGAGAAACAGTGACCAATCCTGTCCAGTTTTGCAAAATTGTA
Source organism: Terrapene triunguis (assembly GCF_002925995.2). NCBI lineage: Eukaryota > Metazoa > Chordata > Testudines > Emydidae > Terrapene > Terrapene triunguis. The sequence continues at coordinate 3,590,359 of NW_020664454.1, read as the reverse complement.
AGTACAAGGATGCATGATACAGTTTTTTAAAACACATACTGGAGAATTTTTATGGGGAGAGTTGACTCACTTGGAAGACTAGTCACACACTTCTCAACTCTTACTATGTCGATGTAAAGCAACATTTTTCAGAATAAATCGTACCCAAAGTTCATATCATCACAGACAAAAGTCAAACCATTCCTGTTCATTTCAGTGGCCGCTTCAGTGATCTCAAGGTTTTATATTTACATATTCAAGATACAGATTACATATTCAAGATATTTTAGGTTGACAGGTATAATTTCATTAAAGAAGCGAATGTGTTTTTGGAAGGGCAAAGGAGGCGAAATTTCCATTTAAACTTAAATATATCCAGACAGAAATTAGCTCCAGTCTCCATTACAACATTAAAGGTAACCTCAAAATGCTTTTGAAAAAAAAATTGTTCCTGCTGCTGCAGAACCACCGTGTGTCACTGGGATAAAAAGACTGCTCTTGTAGGTAATAAGTTTTTATTGAGTTCTCAGAACCACATCATCCTTCCACCTGACATTTCAATTTCCCACATGAAGAACTCAGTGTTATACCTGCTTTTGGTATATTCGAACAGGCTATAGTTCATGGTGAGGGAATACCTGAACCCAGTGGTAACATTCTCTTGTGAATATCCAAATTAAAAACTGTTCTTTCACAGCTGCATTTAGGTATCATTTTACAAGTGGGGGGCTAACTTAGATTCATAGATTCATAGATTCTAGGACTGGAAGGGACCTCGAGAGGTCATCGAGTCCAGTCCCCTGCCCGCATGGCAGGACCAAATACTGTCTAGACCATCCCCGATAGACATTTATCTAACCTACTCTTAAATATCTCCAGAGATGGAGATTCCACAACCTCCCTAGGCAATTTATTCCAGTGTTTAACCACCCTGACAGTTAGGAACTTTTTCCTAATGTCCAACCTAGTCCTCCCTTGCTGCAGTTTAAGCCCATTGCTTCTTGTTCTATCCTCAGAGGCTAAGGTGAACAAGTTTTCTCCCTCCTCCTTATGACACCCTTTTAGATACCTGAAAACTGCTATCATGTCCCCTCTCAGTCTTCTCTTTTCCAAACTAAACAAACCCAATTCTTTCAGCCTTCCTTCATAGGTCATGTTCTCAAGACCTTTAATCATTCTTGTTGCTCTTCTCTGGACCCTTTCCAATTTCTCCACATCTTTCTTGAAATGCGGTGCCCAGAACTGGACACAATACTCCAGCTGAGGCCTAACCAGAGCAGAGTAGAGCGGAAGAATGACTTCTCGTGTCTTGCTCACAACACACCTGTTAATACATCCCAGAATCACGTTTGCTTTTTTTGCAACAGCATCACACTGTTGACTCATATTTAGCTTGTGGTCCACTATAACCCCTAGATCCCTTTCTGCCGTACTCCTTCCTAGACAGTCTCTTCCCATTTTGTATGTGTGAAACTGATTTTTTCTTCCTAAGTGGAGCACTTTGCATTTGTCTTTGTTAAATTTCATCCTGTTTAACTCAGACCATTTCTCCAATTTGTCCAGATCATTTTGAATTATGACCCTGTCCTCCAAAGCAGTTGCAATCCCTCCCAGTTTGGTATCATCCGCAAACTTAATAATCGTACTTTCTATACCAATATCTAAGTCGTTAATGAAGATATTGAACAGAGCCGGTCCCAAAACAGACCCCTGCGGAACCCCACTCGTTATGCCTTTCCAGCAGGATTGGGAACCATTAATAACAACTCTCTGAGTACGGTTATCCAGCCAGTTATGCACCCACCTTATAGTAGCCCCATCTAAATTGTATTTGCCTAGTTTGTCGATAAGAATATCATGCGAGACCGTATCAAATGCCTTACTAAAGTCTAGGTATACCACATCCACAGCTTCTCCCTTATCCACAAGACTCGTTATCCTATCGAAGAAAGCTATCAGATTGGTTTGACATGATTTGTTCTTTACAAATCCATGCTGGCTGTTCCCTATCACCTTACCACCTTCCAAGTGTTTGCAGATGATTTCCTTAATTACTTGCTCCATTATCTTCCCTGGCACAGAAGTTAAACTAACTGGTCTGTAGTTTCCTGGGTTGTTTTTATTTCCCTTTTTATAGATGGGCACTATATTCGCCCTTTTCCAGTCTTCTGGAATCTCTCCCGTCTCCCATGATTTTCCAAAGATAATAGCTAGAGGCTCAGATACCTCCTCTATTAGCTCCTTGAGTATTCTAGGATGCATTTCATCAGGCCCTGGTGACTTGCAGGCATCTAACTTTTCTAAGTGATTTTTAACTTGTTCTTTTTTTATTTTATCTGCTAAACCTACCCCCTTCCCATTAGCATTCACTAGGTTAGGCATTCCTTCAGACTTCTCGGTGAAGACCGAAACAAAGAAGTCATTAAGCATCTCTGCCATTTCCAAGTTTCCTGTTACTGTTTCTCCCTCTTCACTAAGCAGTGGGCCTACCCTGTCTTTGGTCTTCCTCTTGCTTCTAATGTATTGATAAAAAGTCTTCTTGTTCCCCTTTATTCCCTTAGCTAGTTTGAGCTCATTTTGTGCCTTTGCCTTTCTAATCTTGCCCCTGCATTCCTGTGTTGTTTGCCTATATTCATCCTTTGTAATCTGTCCTAGTTTCCATTTTTTATATGACTCCTTTTTATTTTTTAGATCATGCAAGATCTCGTGGTTAAGCCAAGGTGGTCTTTTGCCACATTTTCTATCTTTCCTAACCAGCGGAATAGCTTGCTTTTGGGCCCTTAATAGTGTCCCTTTGAAAAACTGCCAACTCTCCTCAGTTGTTTTTCCCCTCAGTCTTGATTCCCATGGGACCTTACCTATCAGCTCTCTGAGCTTACCAAAATCCGCCTTCCTGAAATCCATTGTCTCTATTTTGCTGTTCTCCCTTCTACCCTTCCTTAGAATTGCAAACTCTATGATTTCATGATCACTTTCACCCAAGCTGCCTTCTACTTTCAAATTCTCAACTTATACAGAACCATTTACTTAAAAAAATTCTCTCTGTTCCCTTTGACTATCAAACCTAAAACAAGGTGTAAACCCGCAGAGTCAACATTCTACAGCGAAGCAGACATCCTCAGCACAAGTAATCAAGACTAGTTAAAGTGGAGACGTCATAGCTGTGTAAAAAATAGATTTGACTTAAGCAGTAGCACCAAAGTGTGAGGGTCAGGCTCTGCACTTAGTGACACCAGCATATAACAGAAGTAACCCACTGAAATCAAAGGAGTTATACACTAGTGTGCATCTGGCAGTTGGTCTATACTAGCAATCTTACTGTTGCCGTCACCCATGGAGCTGCACCAGGGGCACAGCAATGGTAGGAGAATTTAAGACAAATGCCAGTACAGACAATCTTAAAGCATGGCTCTGACAGGACCTTCAGGGTATCCATGTTCAGAACCAAGATGGGGTGGGATATGGTTATCCTTTCCTCAGAAGACAGGGAACAGTTCAGCCACCCATGAGCATGTCATTTTCTTCCAATTGGAAACTCAGCACTCTTGTGCTCACAGACCTTTCTCCCACTGTGCTCCTAAGAGGGGAGGGACAGCTCAGTGGTTTGAGCATTGGCCTGCTAAACCCACAGTTGTGTGCTCAATCGTTGAGGGGGCCATTTAGAGATCTGGGGCAAAAACTGTCTGGGGATTGGTCCTGCTTTGAGCAGGGGGTTGGACTAGATGACCTCCTGAGGTCTCTTCCAACCCTGACATTCTATATTCTATGAACTAAGCCCGTCTTTTCTCTTCCCTCTGCTCTCAACCCCCAACCATTCCTGCTCCTCCTCCGCCCCCACCACTCCTATCTCACCAGCAGCAACTTCTGCCTTGCTCCACCCACACCCAGCTCCTGCAACCTCTCTCTCACACACACACACACACACACGCACACCCTCCTTGCTGTCTGGTGCCAGCCATGGGAGCATTAAGAGCACAGGAGAGACCGTCTACTGCTCAGTTCCAAGGCCCAGCACCATAATAGCCTCCAGTAGCCAGGAGGAGCAACTGCAGGGAAAGTTCTGCTCAGCCCCATTCTATGGGGATGACGTGTCCAGGCCAATCAGCACCTAGGAACCATGTGGGGCGGGAGCTTGCTCAGTGCAGACAAAATCTTTAGAGAACTTAGTAGCCAAACTGACAAGTCTGTACAGAGCATGTGCAAACTGAAAGTTTTATGGGGTTTATATCTTGGCCAAATTCAGGAAGATTTTCATGAGGATACCAAAAAGTACATCCCTGACTCCAGGCCAAGTTTTGAGTTCTTGTTCAAAAGCAGAAGGTCCTGGAGCTTTTCAGCAAAACAGCTGCAGGATTATTTTTGACATGGTATTTTCCCCTAACCTCATTCTCAGAAACAGCTGAATCATTTACATGAAACATTCAAAAAAAGTTGAGTCAGCTTGAGTCAGATAGCAAGCATTAAACATTTCTATTCAAAAGGTTAAAGTTTGACAAGGTCACAAGCAACTGAAAATGAGTGTCTTATAACGGGAAATGTCAGGCAAATTTAACGACAGGTGGCAATCCCAACTCTGTCTCTAATAAAAACAACAGAGAATCAGAACACCCCACACTGCTGATCATACTCTCTAGGTGTTACAATGGAAGTCTTGTGATTATCTCCCACCTTTGTAGCCTGGTAAGATGACTGTGCTATTGTGCAAATCTTTACACTGCATCATAATGAATTTTCATCATACTCTTCAACTGAATAGAATCTCAGCTTCCTCACAACCAATGGGCCAAATCCTAAGAGATGCTGAGCAATTGGTATTTCCCATTGACTTCAGCAGGAGTTGCAGGAGCCCAGAAACACTCAGGATCTTATATTACTACCCAAGCTGTGTATGAACCTCTGTGTAGTCCCCATTTCTTTCAACAGTGAACAATATGGACAGTTTCAGAAGAGTTATTGGAACTGTTGTTTTATGGAAGTAGGTGAGTAATCAAACAGTCTATTCTTCAAGCAATGCACACACTAAACTTTGAGGGTTCTTAAAATCACAGAGCAGGTATTTTGTAAGAAACTTTGCAAGCAAATTATGTTACTGTAGATATAACTGCATCAGACATTCTATATACATTTGCAAGTATTCTGCATGCACACTGTTTAAAGGGGACATGTAAAAGAAAGACTGGTCTTGTCCCTTTCTCCCTTTCTTTTTATGATGCACACACACACACACACACACACCTTTTCCTGTCTTTTCTCTTTTTTAAAAGACTGGAAAACTCAATGGACAACTACAGAACTAGTAAGCTTATGAGATCACAAGTGCCAAAGAAGTGAAACCTAAGAAAAGAGGGGATTTTATACAGAGTGTTTAAAACTCTTGGAGAGTTTTGTTAGCATCTATTTCATTAACCTGAGTGCCACTGAAAATCAGCTCGCGTGCCGCATTTGGCACGCGTGCCATAGGTTGCCTACCCCTGGACTAGATGATCACAATGGTCCCTTCTGGCTTTACAGTCTATGAATCTGTGACAGCTGAGCATGCTTGTGCACTCTTTCTGAGCAACTTCGCAATACATGGTGAAATAGCTGTTTCAGTGCTGCAAACTAGTCTGGTCACAGGACACACCAGATGAGTTGAGCCTAGAGGCAGCGCCTTTCTCAATTTCCTTCTACTGTTTTTCTCTTGAATATTAGTCTCTCCATATCCTATTTACCTTCCCACTCAGATGACAAACGGCAAAGAAGATTTCGCCTGCTCTGCACCGTATCACATTGGTGCCAGCACTGCCCTTTGCTGTATCACATGCTTAAACCCACCCACCCTCAAGTGTAACTAAATGTTCAATAAACAATTCCAGTTCCAAGTATCCCTCCTTTATACATGCACTGTGCATTGATTCAGGACAAGAGAAGCCCTGCATTGGTGTAAAAAAGACAGATGCTAATTCACCTTTAATGTTGGCAATCCCATGTTATTAACCTTTTAGCACCATTATTAGAGTCATTAAATTAAAATTAATTTTTTTTTAGCTACTGAGAATGGATATTATTATGAAAATGAGCTCTAAAGCGATTACAGAATATTGTGCTTCGTAAACCATAAAATGTGGAAATGTAGTATGGTAGGTATTGAACTATTCAGAAAATTGCCATGAGTAAGGAAAGTATTCAATTATTCGGCATAGACTCTAATTATGCAAATATTTGATATAACTGGACTCATCAGGAAATTTACTGCCTGTCTTATCAAAATGCTTATGAAACATGTAGGAAAGATTGGGAAAATAAATAGGGAAAACATTCCTAAGATCATCACACGTTAGTCATGTGTACAGTACTTAAACAGCACGTGCACATCAGTACCACTCAGATTTTATAAAATCCTTAGAAGCAGACAGGGCACACATCAGAAGTCAAGCTGAACTTGGCAGGAGGCACAAATTCCCCAGAGAAGACCATAAACTTCCCACAGGGAATTAGGAAGGTTGCCAAACTTAGCAGGTGTATTGCATATAATAAGCATTATATACCAGACTTAGAACAAACATCCTTTAAGAATTGAGCATTATATTTAGACTTAAAATAAATAGCATAGCACAGTGTTCGCTGCATGTTTAAAGAACAAGGCAGTAGCCAAATGTATAGCATGAGAAGTGGCAATCCAGGAAAGGTTAGCGTTAAGGCCAAATGCAGACAATAGCATGAGTGTAATAGGGCAGAATCTAGCCCCTCGAGTACAGTGGCAAATGGTGAGGATGCTAAAGAGGATGAGGAAGCTGTTACACTGTTCACATCACCATCAGGAGATGGTACATATCTCCGACAATTAGTACAAAAATAGAAATTAAGTTCTAGATTCCAGATTCGCCTCAAAAAGCCCTAATTTCCAAAGGATAAGTTCAGGACTGCACATTTGATGTCTATTTCTGCCCCATTAATATCAATGAAGGTTTTGCCATTGATTTCAGTGGGGGAAAGATCAAGGCCACTGTAGATAAATATTACAAGTCATCCATCTATCTGCAAGTGACGCATCAAACATGCACTGGGTGAGAGATCAATGAGAGTAAGTTAGCACAAAAGAAGATGGAAAGAAAAATGAGAAAGAAAGGGGGTGAGGAAATCAAACATCTTTTTTCAAATACAGATCTTTTAATCCCTTCACAACACATCTTCAGATGCGAGGAGATACATATTTCATATCAGGCTTGACAGTTACTTTGATTAATCATTCAGCTTTCTACCTCCAAGAACCAAGCCAGGTCACTGCTGTTCCATTCAGGCACAGTTTGAATCACAGATGCCATGAAGAAAATGCCGGGGTTTTCAGTGCCTCACATCTGTAGGGCAATCAGTACTGCCCCTCTGTTGCTCTACTGCCATCGTCTTCATCCTGTATGTCCCGAATTATCCTGGAAGGTTTATTTGTGCACCAGATATGCAGCAAAATTTCCTAAGACAATGATCCTTACTGAATCTAGCTCTTATTTGGCTCAACAAATCAGACCATGCTGCTCAAGACCAATACTCACTAAAGATCAGAGAGCATATTACATTGTATAGTGTAAACTGGGTAACATGAAAGAATTTTGGGTTGTATGAAAATTTGGACAGAACTACTTGTAGTTGCTTAAAGTGCCTAGATGTAAACGAATATATTTAAGTAGATATGTTCGGGGCTTTACCATAGGCCATGTCCTGTCATCAATCTGTGCGTGGAACTCTAAAGTAATTTCTCTGTAACACATGCAGAAATATGTAGATACTTGATGTTGTGATGCTGTCTAAATAAAAGTTTTATCAGCATTTATTGGGGATGACCTGCGTAAATTCACCAATGGCCAATGTAGCCATCCCAAACTTGCACCACACCTTCATGCATTCCACATATTTATCGTAAGTGAAGCTGGTGATCACTAGGATTAAGGCTGCCTAATGCTTTCCATTACAAGACCACATTTTCAGTTGTTTATAACTTTGCCAAACTGTTTAGACTTAAATTTTCCATGCCTGGTCTCTGCCTCAGGCTGAATTATTATTGTTTTTGCTGAAAATTTATTTTTTTCAGCTATTTCTCAGAGCAAAATCAGAAAAAAATATGTTTTGCCCATACTTAAGTTGTATAACTTTCTCATACAGTAGAACCTCAGAGTTATGAACAGCAGAGTTATGAATTGACCGTACAACTCATTTGGAACCAGAAATACACAATCAGGCAGCAGCAAAGACCAAAAAAAATACAGTACAGTACTGTGTTAAATGTAAAATACTAAAAAAATAAAGGGAAAGTTTGAAAAAAGATTTGTCAAGGTAAGGAAACAGTTACTGTGCTTGTTTCATTTAAATTCTGGTGGTTTAAAGCAGCATTTTTCTTCTGCATAGCAAAGTTTCAAAGCTGTATTAAGTCAATGTTCAGTTGTAAACTTTCAAAGAACAACCATAAGGTTTTGTTCAGAGTTACGAACATTTCAGAGTTACGAACAACCTCCATTCCCAAGGTGTTTGTAACTCTGAGGTTCTACTGTATGTGTATGTATAAGAACACAGACTCTCAAATATTTTCATCAATAAAAAGGACAGAGGTCAGATACCTATGACTGATGGTGCCACATTATTCATGGATATTCAGATAACCACTACACAAATATTAATGAATTCCGAAAGTATTACACATTTTAGTAAGAGTATTCATCAGAAAATTTGTGCCAAAGCATATTATTTGCTATTCACTATTTGTTTTTCCTCCTACAATATATTTCAATCAGCCAATCAAGAAGTAGAAACAACTTAGACGACCAACCACAGATCTCGCATAACAAACTGTGAATACTGTAGCTGAAGTGGATAGTTTGCAAACAGCCCACAGACTATGAATACCAAAGACATTAAAAAAATTAGGGTCCGTTTGTGAAAGATTTTCTAGCTAAAATAAGGGGCTAGATCCATAATGAATATTAGTCACCATACACAGTTCAAGCAGTCCTACTATATCTGCCCTTTATTGTTACCTGAACTTCCAGTCTCTAAAACTCTGGGATACTGAAGTTTACAGTAGCAAGTGGCAAAGGCCAATTTAAGCTGACTGTCATAGGACTCATATTAAAACAAATCACACTCAATTTAGTGTTATAAACCTGGCTTCTACATGAGGTCAAGGCTTCTGTTAATATTGCAGCTCATCTTCAGTTGCTAGCATTCCACTGTGTTAATAGCAAAGCAACTGAGGTACAGGCGTGTAACGAGAAATACTTGAGAACAGGGGAAATTTAAGTGTTCTCCATTCCCAGAAGCCAAAGCAGAAGGGCAAGAAGCCGTTTGACTGGAAGCATGAAATTAGCAGACTTTTCCTTGTTTGTGAGTGAGTATTCAGGGCACTGAGGAAATGATAGGGAGGGACTAGTCAATCCAACTGGAAAAGCAATTCCAATTTAAATTCCAGTCTGCCTTCCTTATGGAAAGTCTCTGTTCCCTTGGAATGAAGAAGATTCCTTGTTTCCTGCCTCGGGGGATAGGCCAATCTTCATGCATCACCAGAGAGAAAAAATATCTATCTGGTCCTCTTTCTCTCAGTCCTTTCATCCTCATGGGTGAAAAGGTACACTGGGAGGTTTGCAATCTGTTTCCATCTGAATTCCTCAAACTGATAAGCATTTTCAAGTGCCTGCATTTCAACCCATGGGGACAATGGATCTGGGAACCGCCCCATTATATGCATGCTCTCACACACATTTTATCTACAGAAAAAACATTTGTTGTAAACATATGGAGGGACACTGCTGGAGGCCAACATTTAATGCTCTAGTTAATAGCGTTTTCAAATAAAAAAGAAAAACCTAAATACTATGGTATGTAAACACAAACTACATGTAAAGTGACTCTCAGGTGTGAGGTGTTCAAAAAGGTTTAAGTGAGTGCTAGTCAGGCATACCAGAGCCCCAGTACACTAGGGGTATGGCCCTAATATGATGCACAGAATGGCCAGATGCATGTGTGTGAGTGGGGGGGAAAGGTTGTTTAAACTAACTTGTGATCATTTTGAGGCATACTGATGGGGTATTTTAATTGGATCAGGATATATTTTTAACATGCCAAGATATTTAAGCACAACAGGGTTTTTAAGTGTAACACAATGCTCAGACTTATTTTCCATGGTACCCTTCCTCTGTGTAGTGAGAAGCAGCCGTCTCGCTGATACTCTCTGCTGTTTTTCTCCTAGCTGGATTATTTGATTTAGCTGCCAGCATTTTTGTCCTTTTATGACTGGGGTTTTAAGCTGGTACCCATGGCTAAAGAGAATGGCCAGTCTGGTCTATGACAGGTCAATGTAATAGCAACAGCCTACACCACAGAATGAAAAAAATGGTTGGATTACACAAAGCAGCAAGTGTGGTTATGGATTCAACCCCAGAATCAGCTGTGGCTTTACCAACTACTTAATCTGGAAGATCTGAACAGTCAGTGGAATGCAGTTTATGGGTCAGTATGTAGCAGAGGTCTTTAAAAACACAACACAGTCACTAAGATCGCCTGTGCCTTGTCCGGCTTTCAAAACACAACACAAAATATGGTCTTACACAACAAGGGTGAAGTGGTGGAAAATTAGATCAAGACACGTACTGTCTGGCTCCTTGCTCTGCCCACAAGGGAAGGTAACCTCACTATCTTTATAGAAAACTGGATCAAAGCAGCTTTAGGTTGTAGCGGCGGACAGTGATCTAATTTATATTTTAAAAGCCTACAGGCGTCTCACCAGTGAAAGATCACAGGCTGGAGGGATAGCAGCTTGTAAACTATGACACTTAAAAAAATAAAGACAAAAGCAGTCCATGAGGGGGGCAAGGTTATGTTATCATTGTAAATCATAAGTTGTGTATTTGCTTCTTTCCAAATCTGTACCATGCCAGATGCTCAGCCGACGTGCTGCTTGCTTGTAAAGCTAAGTTAATTTCTGGAATCTAAAGATGCAGAATGACCACTATATGAATCTGGTCATCCCTTGCCGTGAGCTGGGCTGGCCTCAGACTGGAATAAAGTTGGTTATTCTTTGCTGTGAGGTGGACTGGGCTAGGAGTCACACTTGGATCAGGATAAACAGATCATTCCTCATGGCAAACTGGATTGGATCCATTCTCAGCATCAAATTGGGATGAAATTGGTAATTTCTCTCACTGAGATGGGTTAGACAGAGTATCTATATAGGCATTTAAAAGATGCCAATCAGCCAGACATAGGGACCAACAGCTTTTTAATGTCTCTCCAATGTACCACTGGCCTGAGACATACAGGTGTTGGAAAGGCTACCTGCATTCGGCTTCCTCCTCCCCCACTTTCCTCACAAAGACTACTTCTCCCCACTCCTCCCATGTCACTATAGGGTCAGAGAGACAAAGTAGGTGAGGTAATATCTTTTATTGGTCCACTTCTATTGGTGAAAGAGACAAGCTTTCCAGCGATACAGAATTCTTCTTCAGGTCTGGGAAAGGTACTTAGAGGGTATTGTCTATATTGCGATTAGACACCTGTGGCTGGCCCATGCCAGCTGACTCAAGCTAAGGGACTGTTTACTGTAATTGCGGTGTAGACATTTGGGTTCATGCCGTAGCGGGAGCTCTGGGACTCTCCCACCCTGCAGAGTCCTAGAGCCTGGGCTCCAGCCCAGGCTCCAGCCCAAGCCCGAACATCTACACTGCAATTAAACAACCCCTTAGCCCAAGTCAGCTCTGTGACCCAATGTGCCTGGGGCAGCCCTTGCTGAAAATGCCATGGTCAGGGCAGGCTGAAAAAGAGAGAGCAGATACTCCCCAAACTGATAGTTAACACTGAAGTTAAACTCACCAACTAGTCACAAACTGTGCTTCTGATCCCCCCCACTGGTTATTGAGAAGCTGAAAAAAGAAATCACACAGCCCCCTTTACTGCATTTCAGTTCTCTGGCTCCCAATCCGCACATAGGTCCAGTACAGTGAGAAGTTACTTAAAAACTCTGCTCACATATACAAAATGTTCTTCTGACCCCAAAGGGTCATCCATGTTACCAGGACAATATTAGTTTGGATCTTACCCAAAATACCACACTGCCAGCCAATCCGTTAGTGTCTAAAACTAACAGTTTATTATAAAGAAAAAAGAAAGAACATGAAGAGAGCTGTTAAATGGTAAAGCAATCAGATACATACAGAGACTTCATATATCAGGTTCTTAGCAGTACTGGTGAGTTTGCTGACTTGAAGTCTCTCTGGAACACATCCACAGCTTGAATGGGTCATTCAGTCCTTTGTCAGGAGCTTCATTTGCAGAGAAGTTTCTCCAGAGGTAAGAAGCAGGAATGAAGACAAAATGGAGATGATGCAGCTGCCTTTTTATATCCTTTGCCATGTGGCTTGTTCTTCCTTTTGTTCCAAACATAAACTCATAGCACATGGCATGGAAAAACCTGAGTTCTGTCCATAGGCATGCCCCTACATGTCTTGCTGACTCATAAGGTGTAGCCCCGCCATCTCTCAGCTGATGTCTCTTGATGGGCCACCAAGCAGGCTTAATGCGGATGCCATTTTGTCTGGGGATATCACCCAGAAACACAGCATCAGTTTTGAAATACAGATATACCATACATATCTATAACTCACAATACAAAGGTGATACAAACATTTAAACAAGATCATCATACTTGTCAAATCATAACATTTTCAGATATCTTGCATGGTATATCTGGCCAGACTCACTGCCATTTTATAATATTGATATCAACAATATCATAAAGTGTTGCACATATTCCATATAGTGTCACAAAATGGCATGGGCCAGTTGTGAGTTTTTAAGAGACATACCCAGAGTGTCTCAGACCTGAAGAAGAGCTCTATGTAGCTCAAAAGCTTGTCTCTCTCACCTACCGAAGCTGGTCCAATAATAGATATTACCTCACCCATCTTGTCTCTTTAATATCCTAGGACCAAGAGGACTACAACTATACTGCATACTATATATAGGGTCAGGACAGACTTGAATTGCACCTGATGTCAGCCTTCCTGTGATATAATCTAGAGATTCACAATGAAGTGGGTCAGACCAAATATCTATCTCTAATAGGGATGAAACTGTATTTCATTGCCTAAGCTTTGCCATGTTTTCTCTTCTCCTTACAATACAGCTTCATTTTCCTAGCTGTGCAAGAGATCTCACGATTAGTTGTGAATCCTTAAAATGGTACTGGTTAGCACCTCAGAAGGCATTTTGCATTCCAATTATAGGGCACAGCTACATGGACTGATTCTTTCATCTAGTTACTTGAACAAAGGATATATAACACTCGTGGATAACAGAAAGCCAAATTTACAAGGCCAGAAAGATCCTCAGCTCAGATTTACACTGGCTGAAGATCAAGTTTTGTGATGTTTAATGGAGTGATATTTATATTTACTGATTTTAAATGTGTACTGCTCAAGAAAAGCTGCCCTTTTAAAGTGTATGTAGCAACTGAGGTGTGATGATCCCCATGTACGGTCTGATGTGTATTTAATTTGTGTATGTTAACATACACACAGAGCACAGTGCTGAACAATGAATTACTCACTATTACTATTACTTTTTGGTACTAAATTATGGTTTTATGCAGATGGCTTCTTTACTCTGTCTAATCCATGGCTGTCAGCTCTTTCTCCTTCCCTTTCCCTGATTCAGAAAATGCAGCTTAAAGTGACACCGTTATTTGCTGCTACAGGATATTACTCTTGGGCAAAGATGGAGGTCAGAACATTTCTCCCATGTTTTCCCTTTTAGAATTTGCTGGGGCTTGCTGAGTTCAAAAAGGAGAACGGATTCACAAATGCCGGTCTGACCCTCCTTGCCCAAGAGCTGTGATTATTTCAAAGTTACAATTGTTACTTATTATCTGTATTACAGCGGTATCCACAGGCCCCCAATGACATTGGCCCATTGTGCTGGGCGCTATACAAACAAGTATTAGGAGGCTGTCTCTATGCCCCAACCAAGGGCCTGATTCAAAACTCACTGAAGTCAAAGGGAATCTTTTCACTCTCTTCAATGGGATTTGGACCAGACCCTAAACAGGCCTGACAAACAACAGATATGGGGGAGGGGGTATTGCTACCTCCATTTCACAAATGAGGAACTGAGGCGCAGTTAAATTAAATGCCTTGCCCAAGGTAAATAGTCTGTGAACTGAACCAAGCTCTCCGAAGTCCAGTCGAGTGCCTTAACCACAAGACCATACTTCCTCTAAACAGTAATATTATTAACATTAATAATGAGAACTTATACTGCATTTCTCACTTTCAACTGCTTTACAAACATTAATTACATCCACAACTCCAAGGGAAGATAATGGGAGCCACAAGTACTCAGCAACTCTCAAAATCCAGTTGTATGGATCTAAGGTTGGGCACCCAAACCTTGAGATACCAAAGATGAAAGAAGCTTTTAAAAATGTGAAGCTCTTTGCCTCAGACTACAGGAGTCGTCACTGATCAAGCCAGGATTAGAATGCAGGAGTTCTGGCGCCCAGTCCTGCGCTTGGGAACCCAGACCACACCCCTCTACTTAAAGCAAATCACTAGAACAGATTCTATTGGGAATTTATTTCCATGACAAAGGGAATGTTATGCCCCTTCCCTGCCCTTCTTGGGCATCTCATCCCAATTCACTAGCCAGGTTTTTATTTTGGTCTTGTAATTACGGTCTGCCACCAAAGTTACTTACAGCTACAGAAGACAAATGGCAGGCTCCAAAGCAGCTAAGAACCACTGAATTTGTCCCACATCATTACACAGCATATATTTCATTCAGCTCCTTAACTGGGCAGCACAATAAAAGCCCCAGACCTCCCTAGGCCAGATGCAATTCAGGGCTCTGGGGGAATGATCATGAATAATGACTACTCTGGAGGATGCTGTCACTAATGCAACAAGTTCAACCTATATAATTGGCCAACTCTCTAGGGCTTTCTTTCTGTTGCTCTAGTTTTTGCTTAATTTGCTTTCTTGTGGCCTGACTCTGTTCTCACTCAAGTTGGTGTAAATCAGAAGTTACTGAATGAAGCCATGGCTATTACGCCAGAGCAAGCGAAAGGAGAATCAGGTCCTCCATTTCTGGAGTCACTAGTTAGTATTCTCAACTAGCAACATGAGTGCTGCGATGAACAGCTGGGCTCTTCCACCCATGCAATCTCACTTCATTTTGGGTTACATCTCAGATCAAACCCTAATCTATAGCAGAAAAAAAAAATCCTCTACATCAGGGGTGGGCACACTTTTTGGTCTGAGGGCCACATCGGGGTTCCAAAATTGTATGGAGGGCCGGTGTAGTGTATTAAATTGCTCCCCGTAGGAATGTGCTACTTATGGTGTACTACTTACAGCTGCCAGCCCTGGTGCTCTGAGCAGCATAGTAAGGGGGCGGGGAGCAGGGGGGTTGAATAAAGGGCAGGGGTCCCGGGGAGCAGTCAGGGGACAGTGAGCAGGGGGTGGTTGAATAGGTGTGGGAGTCCCGGGGGGGCTGTCAGGGGGCGGGGGTGTGGATAGGGGTCAGGGCGGTCAGGGGTGCGGTTAGGGGAGGGGGGGTCCCAGGAGGGGGCAGTCAGGGGACAAGGAGCGGGGGGGTTGGATGGGTCGGAGATTCTGAGGGGGCAGTCAGGGGGGCGGGAAGTGGGAGGGGGCAGATAGGGGGTGGGGGCCAGGCTGTTTGGGGAGGTACAGCTTACTTACGGTGTACTACTTACAGCTGCCAGTCCTGGTGCTCCGTAAGTAGCACATTCCTACGGGAAGCAATTGAATACACTACACCCAGCGGCTCCCGCAGCCAGGCTGCCCGGCAGGAGCTTGGAGCCCTGCCGCCCAGAGCACTGGCGGCACGGCGAGCTGAGGCTGCGGTGGAGGGGGGGACAGCAGGGGAGGGGCCAGGGGCTAGCCCCCCCAGCCGGGAGCTCAAAGGCCGGGCAGGATGGTCCTGCGGGCCGGATGTGGCCCGCAGGCCGTAGTTTGCCTACCTCTGCTCTACATCCTATAGCCATATTAAAGCCCGGGCTATAAAACAGAGCATGTGAACTGGGTTAGGGGGTCCTGATAGGAGGCATTAGCATGTCAGGAACTCAGCAGTAAATTTTCACTTGTACCTTTCTCTTTTAAATAAGTCTTAAAAACATTAAATAGAAAGTGTTGCCATGACAATGGGATAAGGAGAAGCAATCTAAGAGGTAGAGCTTTACCGGCTTGAGTTTACAGCACTTGCAGGAGATTTTCTAGGACAATGGCTGTATTCAGTTTCCTATCAAAATCATTGCTCTCTTTTCTCCACACAGCATTAGTAATATTTCATCATCTACACAGTTCATAGGTATCATACACTTAGGGGAGCCAATGAAGAAACACAGACTTTGAATGGAAGATTTTGGGGAGTCAATGCTTTATGGTTGAGTCTAAGTTCTTTTTTCATGTACAGCTTCTCTGATCTTTAATAGACTAATATCTTGTACTTCCAGCAATGCATTAATCCAGCATGTACCTTACAATGCCGCTCTTTCATTGGACTCACCCACACATCTGCTGCGTTTTCTTTTCAATAGAACTGATTTGCTGGCTGCATTTTGTTGTTGCTACCTTGGCAAGGATGGGGGGGGGGGGTAATTACACACATCAGTGTTTGTAATGTGTTAACACAAATCCTTTGCATTGTCAACGGAGGCACAGAACTCATCTTTGACTCTGTCTCATAGTAACCACAACAATTTGCTCTCCAACACATGCATTTTTCCCTGATTCAATTGATGTATTTCTCCCTCCCACCCATTCCCAATTTTATGCTCCCTTTCTCTGCCATTACATCAAACTTACCATACATATGAAATTCAGCTAACAGGCTCACACTTGGCTACAGGAACATTTGTATTTTTGTATTTTGCATTTTTACTTCTGTATGTCAACTGTCTGTCAAATTTCAGAGCAACCTCACAATTCCACTTCTACCATATAAATACTCCTGGGACATGACAAACTCTGGATGACTTCTGTAACAGAAATGTGAACCAGAATTCAGCCAAATGAGTCTCACTCATGAGATGGTGGAGAAGGGGAGCTCCCCTCCTTCACTCTGGTACATGGGGTCCTTCATCATCAACAGATTTAAAGTCAAGAATGCAGTTCTGCATTTTAAACATCAGCTATCCTCATGTGGTAGGTGGAAAGTTAGCCCCGACCCCTACTCAAACATTCAGCTAGTTTTATTCTCCATTAAAAAAAAAAAAGCAGTAGGAAATTAAATGGATTTTGGGGTAAAAGCATACTGAGCAAAACAGGAAACATGTCCAGCCTTGGTCTGTAATACATGGATAAACTATCTCCAGCTCACAGCCATGGGACTTATCGCCTTCTCTGTGTATGGCTAATATTACAAAATGACCTTGATAGCAAGGCCATAGCAAACTATAAGGAGACCGACCTTTCACTTAACATTTTGCCAAAACCATGGGAAAAGCAAGGGTTCAAATGGGATAGGTGCCACTGCCATGTGTTTTCATATCCCTCCTTGTCCCAGTGGCTGGTTATGGACTAGGACGGAGGTCTCAGCCCTACTTTCCAAACCACAACATGAGAGCTATCATCTCAAAAGACAGAACTGGGGTACGGAAGGGTTTATACAGACTGTCTTTATACACTGACCAAAACCTACACCATCCATAACACCATTATCTTTGGGAGGCTTTTTGAGTGGTAAAAGATTTTATTGCAGCAAAGGTGACCACAATGGAACAGGACAGAGTAGAAGAGCCAGGTAAAGAGTTGTTTGCTGGAAAGTATAGTACTGATAAGCATGGACTGCATGATGTTCGTATGCATCAACTGGCTCTTTGCAGAATGAAACACACACTCACACGACGGCACCAGGGGGCGTTCAGTACTATGGGTAAATCTATTTCTCACAAACAGTGAAAATGACAGAGGAAATGGATGTCCTGACTTCCAGCATGTGTCATGTTAATGCCCCTTATATTTTTGTATATTTCCAAACAAATCAAGCTGGCAGCACAGGGAGCATAAATAACCAGTTTCACGGTGTGTTGACTGTTATGGTTATTACGGTGCAAGCAGCAGGATAATAAGAATTTGGAAACTGCAGAGACATACTTTAGAATGATGTAGAATGAATAAGTGAGAGGCCCCCATTTTTATATCCAATCCCCTAGCCCAGAAAATTGAATTGCTAACAAAACCTGTGGAAATGATTATCTTAACTTCAACTACAAGATATTTTGTTATCTTAGGTATGTGCATGAATGCACACATTCACCCATCTACATATGAGCAGGGCATTCTCTGCTGTCTCCCAGCTAACCGAGTGGGATTTCGATAGGATACAATATTCTTTGCCCCTTTCCAGTGATAGGAAATGAAATCTGTATATATTGTTTGTGGCAAGCCCTTTGGGATCTTTGGATGAAATTAGAAAAGTTGCCTTTTTCACTCTTAGGGCAAGAAAAGCAGGAAGAAAAAACATTAGAATGTATGTAACTCTCAATTAGCCAAGAGACAGACCGCATACACTGATATTTTATGAATCGTTCTACTTTTCAATTTATACCAAAAAAGCTAAATGTTTATAAAGAATTGTGTCAAAAAATATTTTCAAGAAGTTTTCTCAAAAGTTGTCAATACCTTTTTTCTATAGCTTACTGCATATTAATATTACATATACATAAACACATGAACACACACAATATTTTGGACTTATATTCACATAGTATGGTCAAGGTCCTGAAATTACATAGGTACATCACACCTGTGGAAAACACAACTGAATTTAATAAAAGGTCCACACACGTAGAAGACTGCAGGATCAAAGCTTGGCTAAACTTGTTATAGGTCGGGCTGCAGCACAGTTTCATTTATAAGAATCTGTTTTCACATGTTCAGAACCTTACCAGACATTTCCCTACTGGGCTGAGAGTTTCCATCCTTTTGCCATGCCAAACCAAAGGAAGAAGATATATTTGGAAGTTTGAGCAAAATGCCTTTGGCCACTGACATGTTTGGCAAAGTTGTGGTAGGGACAAAACAGAACAATTTTACAGAATTTTAGCAAGACTTTTTCTTTTTAAAGATAAAGCGAAAATGGTTGCTATTTAATGAAACTACACAGGTATTTTGGGGACTAGAATCTGCCTTTATTTAAGCAAAGATATGATCGTTTTAAAAGTGACTGCTCATTAAACTCATGACTAGAAAATAAGTTGGGCCAAATCCTCAGCTGATGTTAAAAGCTGTTGACTTCGATGAAGCTATGCCAGCTTACACCAGCTAAGGACCAGGCTCCTTAAGCCTTGAGGTGCACATGAAATACAACTATACTGTGTCTATATGCACAGGTAGTTAGTTCAGTCACCATTAATTCATTCAGGGAAATTAGAAACTCCGGGCAACATTCTGTCAGGCCCTTACGTGATAACACAGTGCAGAGGAAGAGTGCAAGGAGCTTTCCTCCCTCCTTACATGACGGTCACCACATAAGGGCCAAAGTGGGTGAGAGTATCTTCTATCGGTGAGAGACACAGGGTATGTCTTTCACTACCAACGTTAGGCAGCGCTTTGACGTGGCTGTGCAGTCACGGCACCAATGCTGGGATAAAAAACCCACACTCACGAGGTGAGTAGCTCCCAGAGCGGCTCCCAGCGCTGGTGCACTGTCTACAATGCCACTTTACAGCGCTGAAACTTACACCGCTCAGGGCAGTGTTTTTTCACACCCCTGAGTGAGAAAGTTTCAGCGCTGTAAAGTGGCACAAGCTTTCAAGCTACACAGAGCTCTCCTTCAGGTCTAGGAAAAATCACAGCAAAATGCAAGGTGGAACAGATTGTTTAGCATAAGTAGTTAGCACATATTGTAAGGGTCCATTCAGGGTGGAGTGTCCTGTTAACAACTCTGCAGTCATAGGACAGAAACAGGGGGTTAATGGGTTACAGATTGTTGTAATAAGCCATAAAGCCAGTGTCTCTGTTCAGTCCATGATTTTTAGTGTCTAGCAGAGTCATGAATTTAAGCTCCCAGGCTCAAGTTTTGAAAGTGTTATGCAGGTTTCCATTGCAGTTTATGAGCTTAAAAGAGCACAGGGACTGCTCCCTCTCCTCTCCTCTTTCTTGGGGTTGCATGTTGGGAAAAAGCAAAATGAGATCATGTAATAATAGGCTGCATCATATGTATACACACAAAGTGGTCAAATTAAGGTTGCACTGGCAATCATAATTCTTGCATTTCCCAATTTTTGAGCGCTTGACTTTGCAACCTTAACATTCATTTAACAGTTTTTTAAACATAATTATATATACACACAGTAGGATAGTATCAATATAAATAAATATACACAGTACAAAGATCTGAGTCCCTATATATTAGCAAACTCCCATATTAACTTACATAACCTTGTGCTCATGCACATTCACAGAGGTGGAGAGAACTAAAAAGTAGTAAGATGAGGTGAAAGACTGATGCTGTTGCTGTTTGAGTGATGAAGCTTCCCAGCCTGTGTGCTCACTGCTGGCAGGCAAACTGCACAGGGATTTCTGCTTACAGCCATGCAAGCCTTCTATCATTAAAATCATGAACTGCCAGAACAGGCAAAACAGATGTCAAACTAAATTGTCTCACCATAAACTGGAAAGCACGAGAGGGAGATGGGGCAATTGCACAGCAAGGTGTGACCTGTCAAGAGATTACTGACTCCTGAGAGAGAGATTGCACACACTCAAAAGGGAGAGTGAAGTGGGGACAATGGGAAGCAGATGGCAGAGTAGGTAGAATATGGGAGTCCCTCAAATAGGCTAACAGGAGTGAAATGCATGAGCAGGACATGTACATTAACAGCATCCTTGCATCTCCTCCTGTCCCAGGAGCCAAGCAAGTGGTTCTCCCTATCCTCATTGCCAGCCTAGTCCAAGGAAGAGGAGTGTAAAGAAGCAAAATCAGGGACCAGGAAGGAATAAGCCACAGGGTAGTGTGACAGATGGGACATGACAGCAGCCCTTCCAAAATACACAGCTTGAGAGGTGACTTGTAATGCTAAGCGCTAGTCAAACACGCTTGAAGCTTTGCAGCAGGCACTTCCATCACCACCACCGGGGAGCATGTCTGTTGCATGCGTTGCTGTTTATCATAAATGTTAATATGTTTGCTGTGAGGAGGCTCCAGGCAACCCATCATGTATTGTGACTACTCTGAGAGCAGCTAGGGTGTTTCTCACCCTATCAAAAGCAGTGATAACTATCTGAACTTAAGGATATTTGGCGCTCTTGGTCTCTAGATGGACTACTTGAATTCCCCCAGCTTCATCCACACTTCAGCCTCTTGACCAACTCTTGACATGCAGCTAGTAAAAACTGTCTACAGCCTGGGAGAGTAGAAAGCAGAATACTGTAGGATCAACACAAAAGTGAACGGGAGATCAATGGTGTTCTGTGTACTCCACCAGCAAGGGCCAAGGACATGTTCACATCACAAAGGTGATACAGACTAACACGGCTACCACTCTGAAACCTATCGCAAAGGTGATTAGCCTCACAAAACATCACCGACAATACCTTCATCACTTGTGGTTTATCAGATGCACTAATGTGTTTGGATTTATTTCCCTAACTGGGGAAAGATTACCTATATTTTCCATTTTTTTGCCTCTACCCCAAACAATGCTTCATTGTCCATCTCTGTCTGATCTGAGTTGTGTTACCTCCTGCAGAATCTTTCCATTCTGTGCACTTTTCAATCAGACTGAATAAACAGAAATTCCATCATGTGGAACCATACTGATGCCAACAAAGGTCATCAGCAGGGTTGAAACCTTTAGATCCACCACACAGATCTCTGCCAATTGAGCTAGCTGAGTCAATGTCATCCTCTATGTGGACCAGCACTAGAGGGGGCGTGAGACACATATTGTCAGTGGGTTTCACAGATATTTGCTGACAGCAGAGGAATGGTGAGACTCGGGGATCTTGGGTTCCATGCAGGTTCTGGAGGGAAGTGTTCTTTAGTGGTCACTGTGACGGGTTGGATCACAGAAACCCCCTTGGGAGCTGCCATCCGATGTGCCAAGACTACCCCTGCTCCTGTTTTCCCTGCCAGCTCAGGACTCCAGCACCCTGTCTTGCTGAGCCAGACACTCCGGTCTGCTCCAACACAGACCCAGGGTCTGAATTACTTGCCCCAAAGCTGCAGGTTTACCTGAAAACAGCTCACAGAAGTGTGCTTGTCTTTAGCACTCAGATGCCCAACTCCCAATGGGGTCTAAACCCAAATAAATCCGTTTTACCCTGTATAAAGCTTATGCAGGGTAAACTCATAAATTGTTCGCCCTCTATAACACTGATAGAAAGATATGCACAGTTGTTTGCTCCCCCAGGTATTAATACACACTCTGAGTTAATTACTAAGTAAAAAGTGATTTTATTAAATATAGAAAGTAGGAGTTAAGTGGTTCCAAGTAGTAACAGACAGAACAAAGTAAGTCACCAAACAAAATAAAATAAAATGCGCAAATCTATGTCTAATCAAACTAAATATAGATAAGATCCTCACCAGTTCCAGAATGCTCCCTTTTACAGGCTAATCTCCTTTTAGCCTGGGTTCAGCAATTACTCACACCCCCTGTAGTTACTGTCCTTTGTTCCAGTTTCCTTCAAGTATCCTGGGGGGGTGGAGAGGCTCCTTCTTTAGCCAGCTGAAGACAAAATGGAGGGGTCTCCCACGGGTTGAAATAGACTTTCTCTTGTGGGTGGAGACCCCCTCCTCACCCTGTGTAGAATACAGTCACAAAATGGAGATTTGGAATCACATGGGCAAGTCACATGCCCATGCATGACTCAGGACTTGCAGGTAGTAGCCATTACCCACATGCTACCTTGAACGTCCGCAGGTAGACTTCTTATGTGGATTGGAATCTTCCAAGCTCTTTTGTCTGTTAAGTGCTCCCTGATTGAGCACCTAATTTGCACATTCCTTTCCCAAGAAGTGACCAAATGTTCTAACTAAGGCTACTTAGAAATCAAGCAATGATACAGCCAATGTTCATAACTTTGAACACACAAATGGTGCCTGCATACAACTAGGATGAACATAACCAGTAGATCATAACCTTTACATAGATATGTTACATGGCATATGTAGCAAAACCCTATTCCAGTTATATCATACATACATTTATAAGCACCCCCCATAAAGCCTTATGGGGTACACTGTCACAGCCACAAATCATTCTGCCCCTGTTCCTCTCCCCATCCCGACCCCACCCCTCCACCCCCGACCCAGTCTAACCCCTTCTGCCACAGGCCCTCCTTCCTGCCCCAGTCCTACCCTACCCTACCCGGCTCCTCCTCTGGGTTACCCGTCTGAATCCTAGTCTTCCCCAACTCTGACTCCCAGTCTTCTTCATCAGGCTCCACATCCAGGCAGTTGCAGTCTCCTCGACTCCTTATCCCAATCTGCTTGCCCCATTAGTCACAGTCTGATCCCCAGCTCCTCCTGCGATCTCAGTTTCCTCTCTCGACTACTAGTCTTTTTTGCCCAGCCAGTTCTAGTCTTTCCCTCAGTTCCCAGTGCCAGTCTCACCACCCTCCCAGACTCTTGTTCCAATCTACTCCCCCCACCACAACCCCCATCCCAGAGCTCGTCCCCTTTGCATTCAGGTGAGGCAGCTGGATACCACCAGGGAGAACGCAGGAGTGACTGTCTCCCTGATCCCAGTTCTGGTGTCTGGCAGCGCAGTGGCTCCCAGCAGCAGCAATTACAGGGAATGTCCTGAAGATATGGGCTGAACAGGTGTGTACTTAGATTTTACAAAGGCTTATAACTTGGTGAGTTTTTCATGGGAACAGCAAAAGACACAACCCTGAAACAGAGACAAAACCTTGCCAAATTTCAAGCCCTTCCTCCAAAACATAGTGGTGCTAGAGTTATTCAATTAAATGGTTGTAAAAAAAAATATTTATTTTTCAAAAATGACAGAATCATTTTTGCTGATTCTCCAAACAAAACAAACCAGTCGGAGGAAGATACATAGCATGGGGAATTTCAGCCTGAACAATTTAAATTTGGCAACGTTTAAGCAACTGAAAAGGGGGTCTTATAATAGGAAAGTGTTGGAAATTATTAACTATGTTGGGCAGGGCAACCAGCATAACCCATGGCTGTGGAAGAGGGCCCCTGGATCCAACCATCCAAATTCCACAAAAGGGTACTTAGAGAAACATTCTTTTGTTAAACACTTTGTGAGAGCTGTAAAGAGAGTCAATGGCAAGGTAAATTGTTCCTCCGCCTATTGTGAATTACAGCAGCAAGGTGCCTGTGAATACGAATAGAGCTACTTTTATTACTGTTTCACGCCTACCATTCTTTTCCCACTAAGGTGTACAAGATTTATTCCATTAGATGTGAGAGAACAATTGCATAAAAAAATCAAACATACTACATGTACCTGTTCTCTTCATAATGATCCATGATGGATAAATAATAACACAAGTATTAACTATAGTGCAATCTATGAGCAGATCACTACCATTTGTAAACAGACATTTATCTACACATCAAGTGCTTGTGGTGCTTTATTCACTGAGTACAATCCATAATGCGTAAATACTACCATTCTGCTTATCTCAAGCTCTTAAATTAATTGAGCTCTTTGCAGCACTGGGTGATCATTTTATCTATGCATTCCATTTACAGCAAATCAACTGCTATGACCTGAGATCCATTTTAAGAAGGGGCAATTAATTCTGCCTGTTTGTTCAGAATACAATTCCGATTTGGAGTAAATATATGATTACATCGAATCCTAAGTGACCATATCAAATGCGGGGAGGATCCAGAAACCAGACAAATACAAAATAATGTGCAGGGGAAAAAAGTTTTTTTCCCATTTAGGGAAAGTCTAAAGAATAATAACTGCAGAGGAAAATTACTATTAGGGTTATCTACAGTCCAACAGGATCTATAAATCCTTTATCAGCATTCGCAATAAAAACTAGATAATAATATCTGAGCCTGCTTAGGCTAGACTACAGTATCTTCTGACATGCACTTACTGAATTATTTGAATTTAAAATTTAGTGCAGTGTAGTTTGCTAGAAGTCCTAACGCATCATAACTGAGCTGAATGCCCAATATTCTATTTAAACCACACAGATTCCCCGGCGGCGGGGGATGCATTATTGTCAGATTTGCGGGGGAGGGGGGCATTCATATTATATTTGTACTCATTTTCCCTGAGCTGAGAAATACAAACTGCCTGGTGTTGGTCACCTGAGACAATTGTTCTCTCCTGTAAATCAAGAGGCCACTGCCTGACTTTTCTTTATATGCAAATTGCTCTCAAGGCGCCTCCATCCAACATTAAATACTGCTCTTGTTTCCAGAGGGGAGACATAACTTCTCCCTAGGACGCAATATTTAATTGTTAGTGTAAGGCCATGTCTGTGCTAGAAGCTTTTGCCGGTATAGTAATATTGGTTAGGAGTGTGGGTTTTTTACATTTCTAAACTAGCAAAAGCCCTAGTGTAGATACAGCTATACCAGTATGAGTCCTTTTGCAAGTATAGCTTATTTCACTCGGGGAACCAGTACAAGCCATACCAGCAAAAGAATTCTTTTGCTCAGTATTCTACACTAGGGGAGTTTGTTGATACAGCTAGACAGGCACAGCTATAGCAGCAAATCTTTTCTAGTGTAGCTGTGACATGAGTGAAAGTCACTAGGAAGAGCTCCCTAAGCAGTGTTAGCTGACAGCTGTCCTGAAGCACTCTCCCTACACAGTATCAAGGCTAGCTGGTTGTGGTGCTAAAGTAATAGCAAGTTCCCTTTCACACACCATCAGGATTGTAAGTGTGCACTGCTGTGTGCTTTCTGCCTAGCTAGACCCATCAAAATGCCTTCTTTGTTTCCCTTCGTCCCCTTCAAATACAACCACTCAACTGCATGGGATGCAGCCCACATCTGTTACCTAAATGTTTACCAGTGCACAGGATGTCAAATTTTAGTTTAGTGTCAACCAGCTGTACAACTAACCACCAATAATCACATCTAAACAAAAAGGTCCCAGAAGGAAAATACTTTTAAATAATGAAAGATTGCAAAATTGATCTGCATAGGAATTACTCCCAAGAAGACCTGAGCTGGGCGAGTGGAGCAAGAGAAGGGATAGAAGGAAAAAACCTCTAAGAAGCTGAAAGTTCTGGAAACTTTTTCTCCTGGGCAACTATCAAACAATATCACAAGAGTTCTACCAGGGGGATCTGCACCAATTAGCAGAGAGCACTGAGCTAGGCGGAGAAACCACAATGAAACATGAGGTCACTCAGCTGAGACCCAGCCTCCTCTCAATGCCAGGGAAAAAAATTCCTACATTTAAATACTTTAGATCTGAAATACTTTATCAAATATAGTCAGTCCTGTTAGAGCCCTTAGCATAATGAAGGAGCTCACAGAGGAGGGATTATTCTACCATGTACAAACTAATTGCTGCATGAGTCAGAAAGGAACTTTTCTTTTACGTATGCAATGGACTATGAATTGCTATGAGGGCAAGAGGAAGCGATTTGCTTTTCTCTCAGCAACCAGTACTGCTACTGCTGGATCAGATATGAAGGGCCAATAGACCAATCCACTATGACAACTCCTCTATTCCTCTTTAGTTAACAATATAAAACTTTTAGCTGCTACAAAAGTCATTATGTGGACAATATTTATTTTGAGAGGTAGCAATCCTAACTGTGCTTGAGTAAAGGGGACGGCAGCACCAGCTGACAGCAGCAGTTAAGCAAATACCAGCGAGCCATCAAAATCCGCTGTGTTTTTTCTCACTATTCTTCCAAGGATCTTGTGATTGGAAGGGAGTTAACTTGCATCTCCACTGTACTGCATGGTACTATTCTTACCTGTCTCCAAAACAAATCAGCTGGGCTATTAGTGATGCTCCTTGTAAACCCGCCTTCAGGAAAGCAAATCCAATTCCCAGGGGAAACACCAGCTGTGTCCTCATCAAAGGAGGAAGCTCAGCAGCTCCATTTGTGTAGCCATTTTTCTGATCTCTTGCTAAATAACAATATTTCACACCCAATGATGAAATGTTTCATCACCATACTGTCCATAAGCGATGTCACTCTTATGGTGGAAATATACTGCATGGTAAGTAAAGTCTATGTATGGAGAAATCCTTGTGCATGAAAAAGAAAACATAGCTTCTACATTAATAAATATTTATTGTAGCCCTTATATGTTGCCTTTCAGCTTACATTTTTTGTAAGTGTCCTCCAACATTGTAGGTGCAATTTTGCACCCACATTAAATGGAAAATTAAACTCTGCTTTCTGCTGCACCCTTTTAGATGCCTAACTACCTCACTGCATCCACAACCTCAATGGAAATTCCAGAAGACTCCAGCTGGTCTTCATTGGCTTTTGTTGGTAAATGTTGATTTCTAATGGCCTTTATTGTTTTTAATTAATCCTCTTAGTTCTCAACAAAAACCATCTGAATACACTCACAACTGCAATAACATCAATGAATCTGAGAGTGCGTTGTTCACACAACAATAGCATTGTCTCATTTGCAGTATACAACAGGCATCAGAAAAGCTAATCCTCACTTCACGGTTCTTGCACCTACATAGCTCATGAGACAGCACTCGGGCTGGATAAGATGCTCCCTCAACCATACCTTTATTTATATTGTGTTCCTCTGTGGTTAATATAATTGCTCTTTGCATACATTTAAATAATTTTCTCCTGAATTAACCTCACACTTCAGCCATTTATAGCACAGCATCTAACACCATAAACAGGGACCTGACATATCCAGCCAACCAACTGGCTCAGGCCAGAGCTTGTTCTTTCCTGATCCCCTATAATGGAAGTCAGCTGCATTGTGAAGTCTGATTAGAGATGTGAAGTCATTAGAGTCAAAACACTTTCCTATTCCCTACTAATCCATGCCAGTCAGAGGCCTTCAGGAAATGACTGGCTGTAATCAGTGCGCTGGCTTTTAATTGAAGAGAATGCATTAGGTGTCATCAGCCACTTCATTGTCACACCACACAGTCAGCAGAGGATAATCAGCCCACAGGCTCTGTGCCACTTTAACCATTTTATGTTATAGTTAACATATTGTTTCACAGCATACAATAGGTGGGGGGAGGAATAGCTCAGTGGTTTGAGCATTAGCTCAACAGGGTTGTGAGTTTAATCCTTGAGGGGGCCATTTAGGGATCTGGGGCAAAAAAATTGGTCCTGCTAGTGAAGGCAGGGGACTGGACTGGACTTGACTTGATGACTTTTCAAGGTCCCTTCCAGTTCTATGAGATAGGTATATCTCCATAAATTATTTTAATGCTGTCTGTCTCTCTCATGGTTGGGGGAAGAACCTGAGGAAGCTCACTGAGACAAGTCACTTACGTGGCCCCACTAGCAAGCCTTATTGTTTGGGTTGATATCAAGTTTAACCTATCAAGGTTTGCCTCTGCACATGACTTGGTCCAATTCTGATGACAGGTACAGGCCAATCTGGCCAGCAAAACCCACACACTTGCTTTAAAGCTACCAAATGTGGATATAAGGAAATGCAGAAGATTAGAAAGTAAATAGAAGATTGTCTTAGTTTATGGAATTTTATGTATGTTACCTTCCCTTCCCAAGCTACCTATGATCACCAACCACTGAAACACTAGTCGTCTTTCCGTGGGAGGTGGCAACGGTTTAACAAAGCACAGTGAGCTAGATTCTGAGCTCAGTTATATTGGCATAAATCCATTGTAACTCCCAGGAAGTCAATGCAGAGGAACACCCAGGGCCGGCTCCAGGCACCAGCCGAGCAAGCTGGTGCTTGGGGCGGCAGCTTGTAGGAGGCGGCATTCCGCCCAATCCTAGGGCGGCACGGCCGCTTTTTATTGTTGTTCCGCTCCGACCGCCCTGTAGGGGGCAGCGGCGTGGAGGATGGGAGCGCCCTGCAGCAAGCCCGGCAGGGCAGCCCGCGTCCTTCCCTCCCAGTCGACCGGAGCGGCGCGGAGCCGTCCCCGCAGGGGGCACGGCAGGAGAGGCCGCGTGGCAGCGCCCTGCTGAAGCCCTGGCTGCCCGCCTTCTCTCTCTCCCCCCGCTCCCTCCACCTCCCCCCGCTAGCCGGGGCACATCTGCAGGGCAGGGAGTCCCCCTGCACCCTGGCTCCGGCCGCACCGCAGGTTTTTTTTTTTGCTATGCTGTTCTGGCTGCCGCGGGTTTTTTTTTTGCTTGGGGCAGCCAGAAAGCCAGAGCCGGCCCTAGGAACACCAATGTCACAAACAGCAGAATCTGGCTTACCAATTCTAACTGAAACTACAAGGGGAACTTTAGGTGAGATGGGTATAAATTATGGAAAACATCTATAAAACCCGCTACTGCTGTCCAGTCCCCTTTCCCCTTTTTTCTTGTTGCTTTAACAGTGGTGGGAGTGACAGATAAAGCAACAGTCATAGATTAGAACCTCTCAACTTTTGAGATGTATCACAACATTAACATTAGTTAAACCTAGTTGATTTGACAATTAACTTTCTGCCTAAAGAAGGCTTCTGACAGAGAATTCCTCATAAATCACACAGTGATTATCACTCCAAATACAACCCAGCTAATAACTTATAAAAAGAAAATAATATTAACTAACAGTAGTAGGATGTTTAAGTGTCCCATTTCCAAACAAACATCCTGTGATTTGCTAAACTACCTAAACAACTCAAATGAGTGACTTCAGCCAAGCTGACAGATGGCATTTTATAGCAGCAAGCCACTACAAACTTAAAAAAAAAAAATACATTATTGAAGTGAAATGTAATAGAAATAGAAACAGCAAAGTCCATGAAACAACAAAAAATACAACGGGGATAAAATTCGGCATACAAAATACTCCTGATTTAAGCAAGTTATAAGCATGATCAAAATCATGCCCATAGGGCATAACCTAACAAAGCACTTCATTTTAAGCATGACTAGTTCAGATGACTTAACCTGGACTATTCCCATGCTTAGTTAAACACAGGCTTAAGTGCTTGGCTGGAGCAGGGAATTAGTGTGCTCTGTGAGGCTGCAGGGAGCAAGATCACATCAGTGTTCAAATTCAGACCTGGTCAAGTCTGTTTTCATTTAGTTCAACCTCCAATCAGCAGTGTAGCACTTCAGTAATGACTGAGGTAGGTTATAGAATATCATTTATTTTATGGTAGCACCCAATGATCCCAGTGGCATTGGAGCCCTACTGGAGGTTCTTAAGAACAGGTTAGACAAACACCTGTCAGGAATGGTTTAGTTATTACTTAGTCCTGCCCTGGGTGCAGGGGACTGCAGTAAATGACCTCCTGAGGTCCCTGCCAGTCCTACACTTCTATGATTCTATGACCGTGCTGGGCACTGCTTATTAAGAACACATATATGAAGACAATTCTCTGCCAAAAAGAGCCAGGGAATGATGTATGGTAAATACAGTACTGGATGCTGCTGTAATCTAGCCTGACTATTCTCGGTCTCTGCAGTGGTTCTTGTCTGTGTGTGAAAGTCTGCAAGAATCAACAGGAACTGTGGCACTGTATAGGGTTCTTCAGGATGCATGTACTTTAAACTACCTACTAAATCTTAACTATTTATAGCACAATGAGACTGGGTGGCAGCCTAGAGCTGCCTGGTAGCTCTGTAGGACTGGGTTCTAGACCTGCAGGGCCTTATACTGCCATCAGGACAGACGCTGTATGTTCCTTTCTAATCAGGCAAGTTAAGGGCAGGGGTGACCTTGAAGATATGTTTTAAGGAAGGACTTGATGGAAGAGAGAGTAGGGACACAGTAGACCAATTCAGACAGAGGTCTAAAGGTACAGGAGGCAGCATGGAAGAAGCCTTTGAAACAAGAATAGGAGCAAGATACGGTGACACCAAGGGTTAATTTTGCGGCTTGGGCTGAACAAGGGGAGCACATCAGAAAGAGATGACAGCAGATAGCTGGGCAGGAGCCAGGCTGCCTTGCCTTGTCCCTGCCTAAACAAGCAGATAAATTTGTTCTAAATGGCAAGGGGAAACCAGCAGAGGGGTCTAATAAAGGGCAGCAGCATTCTGGACAGACCAATGCTAGTGTAAAGAATGGGATATCATGATCAATGAAATATTACCAGGCAAACCAGCAGATATGTCAATGTTAACTAGGAAAAACTGGAACAAAAGCTCTTTGTTCTTAAAAACTACTTCACAATTCAGCAGCAAAAAAGGGGCAAAAATCCCACAACTTTGGGCAAAACTTTCTGCAGAATTATTTAGAAAACCTGTTGCCCCTCATACAGAAAACAAACCCATCAGCAATGACATTTGTTCAGGATCAGCAGGGAGGATGTGTGTGTGCAGGAGACTAGAGGCTACACTTGGAGAAAGAAGCTTTGATCAATAGCCAAAAAAAAAAAAAAAAACCAAGAGTCCTTCAGATTTATCAACATGATTAATTTATCAAAGTAGAAGCTTTTATGATTGTACTTCCTGCTTTGAAGTTCTGTGAACTATACCAATTGTTTATTTATGATTCCATAATCAAACTGTGTCAGAAGTGCTGGGTATTGTTAAGGCCAGGGCATTAAAGTACTTCCTAAACGGAGACTGAACACGCCTGCTTTGGAACACATTTCGACCTAACAGTACTTCATGCTATACTGTGGTGAGATAACAATAATGCTGGTATCTGCGGACAAGAGGAAATTGTGCCCTTAGAAGAGCAGTACCTGCAGGAGCAAGAGTAAAAGAATGCTCTGTAAGGAATGTCATTTTTATTCACTAAGTCAAGGACACCAGGAGCATGCAAAGCTTGATGCTTCTACTCAAGGAGTACTTTTTCCAGTCCCGGTTTTGGTTATTTTTCTAAAATTATTTTTTCTGTGTTCACTGGTGTTTACACATCACTTCCTAATATTACATTATATAGCAGCCCCTATCATCACAGTATCTGAGCATCTCACAAACATAAATGAACCCACAAGAGGAGAGGTAATTCTTGATTTAGTCCTAAGTGGAGCACAGGATCTAGTCCAAGAGGTGAATATAGCTGGACCGCTTGGTAATAGTGACCACTGTGACGGGTTGGATCACAGAAACCGCCTTGGGAGCTGCCATCTGATGTGCCAAGACTACCCCTGCTCCTGTTTTCCCTGCCAGCTCAGGACTCCAGCACCCTGTCTTGCTGAGCCAGACGCTTCCATCTGCTCCAACAAAGACCCAGGGTCTGAATTACTTGCCCCAAAGCTGCAGGTTTACCTGAAAACAGCTCACAGAAGTGTGCTTGTCTTTAGCACTCAGATGCCCAACTCCCAATGGGGTCTAAACCCAAATAAATCCGTTTACCCTGCATAAAGCTTATGCGGAGTAAACTCATAAATTGTTCGCCCTCTATAACACTGATAGAGAGATATGCACAGCTGTTTGCTCCCCCAGGTATTAATACATACTCTGAGTTAATTAATAAGGAAAAAGTGATTTTATTAAATACAGAAAGTAGGATTTAAGTGGTTTCAAGTAATAACAGACAGAACAAAGTAAGTCACCAAGCAAAATAAAATAAAATGCGCAAATCTATGTCTAATCAAACTATATACAGATAATCTCACCCTTAGAGATGCTTCAGTAAGTTTTTTCCTCAGACTGGACACCTTCCAGGCCTGGGCACAATTTTTTTCCCTGGTACAGCTCTTGTTCCACCTTAGGTGGTAGCTAGGGGATTCTTCATGATGGCTCTCCTCTTTCCTTTGTTCTGTTCCACCCCTTTATATATCTTTTGCATAAGGCGGGAACCCTTTGCCCCTCTGGGTTTCCACCCCCCCTTACTGGAAAAGCACCAGGTTAAAGATGGATTCCAGTTCAGGTGACATGATCACATGTCACTGCAAGACTTCATTGCCCACTTGCCAGCACACACATATACAGGAAGACTCACAGGCAAAACACAGCCATCTGCAGACAATGGACCTGGTTAATGGGAGTCATCAAGATTCCAAACCACCATTAATGGCCCACACTTTTCATAATTACAATAGGCCCTCAGAGTTATATTTCATATTTCTAGTTTTAGATACAAGAGTGGTACATTTATACAAATAGGATGATCACACTCTGTAGATTATAAGCTTTGTAATGATACCTTACAAGAGACCTTTTGCATGAAGCATATTCCAGTTACATTATATTCACTTATTATCATGTTTTTATAAATTTAACATCCCTGTGGTGGGGAAAACACCACAGCAGCCCAATACTGTAGCATTTAATTTCAGAAAGGGGAACTACACAAAAATGAGGAAGTTAGTGAAACAGAAATTAAAAGGTACAGTGCCAAAAGCGAAATCCCTGCAAGCTGCATGGAAACTTTTTAAAGTCACCATAATAGAGGCTCAACTTAAATGTATACCCCAAATTATAAAACATAGTAAGGGAACCAAAAAAGTGCCACCATGGTTAAACAACAAAATAAAAGAAGCAGTGAGAGACAAAGAGGCATCCTTTAAAAAGTAGAAGTTAAATCCTAGTGAGGAAAATAGAAAGGAGCATAAACTCTGGCAAATGAAGTATAAAAATATAATTAGGAAGGCCAAAAAAGAATTTGAAAAACTGCCAGCCAAAGACTGGCAAAAGTAATAGCAAAAAATTTTTTAAGTACATCAGAATCTGGAAGCCTGCTAAACAACCAGTGGGGCTACTGGACGATTGAGATGCTAAAGGAGCACTCAAGGACGATAAGGCCGCGGAGAAACTAAATGAATTCTTTGCATCGGTCTTCATGGCTGAGGATGTGAGGATAATTCCCAAACCTGAGCCATTCTTTTTAGGTGACAAATCTGAGGAACTGTCCCAGACTGAGGTGTCATTAGAGAAGGTTTTTGAACAAATTGATAAACTAAACAGTAATAAGTCACCAGGACCAGATGGTATTCACCCAAGAATTTTGAAAGTACTCAAATATGAAATTGCCTAACTGCTAACTGTAGTTTAGTAACAATGGGGTAGCCGTGTTAGTCTGTATCCACAAAAACAACGAGGAGTCTGGTGGCATCTTAAAAACTAACAGATTTATTTGGGCATAAGCTTTTGTGAGTAAAAAATCCACTTCTTCAGATGCATGGAGTGAAAATTACAGATGCAGGCATAAATATACTGACACATGAAGAGAAGAGAATTTTACCTTACAAGTTGAGAACCAGTGTTAACAAGGCCAATTCAGTCAGAGTGGATGTGGTCCACTCCTAATAATTAATGAGGAGGTTAACAATTATTGGGAGTGGACTGGTACCAATACAAGTAATCTGACATATCTGCTACCAATTCAAATATTTTCAATATTTAAGAATTCTCCCATTCTCAGTCAGTTCCTTCTATCAGCAAGAAGTACTATACATCCAGGAAGGTTTCTACTCTAGCTGAGAAAGTGAACCAGATTCCCACAGCATGAGATATAAGTACCCATTTGATAACCAACAGGCATCTAGATAGTAAAAACCACAGGATACCATACTCATAAGGGATTCTGAGCACCTCAAGTGTGTATCCTTGGTTTTCAATTCCTTATATCCTAATGTGAAGAGTATCACCACACTTCTCCATTTTCAAATTGCAGCTCACCACGACAGAACTACAATCCCAGCCATTCTTGCCTTTCGGTCTCTCTTATTTAGAATGTACTTATCTAGACTGGCATTCAGTTAACAGCCAACCTGGTTTCAGTCACACCCACTAGATCATCGTCACCATAATTTAAAAAAAATCAAATTCTTCTTGCTCATTCCCCATAATCTTTGTATTATTGCAGAGACATTTCAATATATCAGTACTTTCTTATTCATCTTCTGTTTCAGAATAACTCAGTCTAGTTTTGAAGCTGGGAAGAACCTACCAGCTTTTATTTT
Source organism: Terrapene triunguis (assembly GCF_002925995.2). NCBI lineage: Eukaryota > Metazoa > Chordata > Testudines > Emydidae > Terrapene > Terrapene triunguis. Next base: position 3,555,456 of record NW_020664454.1, on the reverse strand, counting down.
TTTTTAAAAAAGTAAAAGCTCTCCCCTCCCTCAGCTAGTTTAAAAGTCCACCTAACAAGCACTGACAGTTCTAAACCCGGCATGCTGATTTAGCTGGAGACTGTCTAATCGAGAGAGTAGCCATGAATTAGGGGTGTAAACTATTAAATGGTTAAATGGTTAACTGGTAAGCATTAGTTTTATCGGTTAACCCACCTTCACTGTTAAACCCCAGCCCTGGGCCAGCCCACCGATCCCAGGCCCAGGCTCACCCCAGCCACGCCGGCCAGCTGGAGCAACCCCAGCCCTGGGCCAGCCAGAGCAGACCCAGCCCCTCTCCCTTTAATCAACTAACTGATTAAAGGACATAATTTTAATTGTTTAAACAGCTCACTTTTTAACCAATATTTACATCCCTGCCATGAATCACAGGATGTGTTCCCATGCTCTGTGAACTCCAAACCCCTCTTCTCTACACCATCAGCTGGGTCTCCATGATCCATCTTCTTTCTTCACTTGTTCTTGGCACAAGAAGCATGGCTGAGAAGACTGCTCTCTTTTTCTACTCACTCTTGATTACGTAACATCTGACTTTAAATTATATCACTTGTTTCCACATAGAAAATTCCCTTCATTCTTCACGCTGTCATCCTTATCAGGCCATCCTTTGGAACAAGGAAGAAAGGCAGCAGGTGTGTGGGACAGCCAGGGAAGCCCAATGATATTCCCCCTCCTCTGCATTCACACACAGACACAAAACCAACCCTTTGCTGTTTCCCCTGTCCCAATTCCTGTGAAACTCAGTCCTGGCTCTGAAAGTGAGGACATTCCAGATTCAAATGTTTCCTTCTGCCTGTTACAATAAGCACTCAAAAAATGGCTCCACTCTGTGGGACCGCCTTGCAAAGTGGAAATAGCAATGAACCAGAATTCAATTATGTAATGAGAAGTTGCTTTAATTAGCCAGTTAATTGACTCCTGAATTGTAATAAGTAAAATAACTTGTTTTTACAAGGCACAGTAATCCCTTTCAGACGTACTCCTAGGAATCAACTCTGCATCTTCCCTGCCTGATTATAACAAGAAGGAGGATGAGTGATCTCAGAGATCTGAAATCCCCCTGCGTCCCTTGGAGATGCATACAGTTAGTTATTACTGTAGTTCGCTGCAGCAGAAAGAAGTAGAGGGGACAGGTGCTGAGTGACACAGCTGAATAACAAACTAGCCTTTTACTTTTACAGACTCCAGTTCAAATTTGAGGCAGGGCACAAATGCAATGAGCCAAACAGTCTTTATATCATTTTCACCTTTCACTTTTATCCATGAAAAACCAAAGGTATACAGCTCCAAACAATAAGCAGACTCTTCTCAAGAGAGATCTAAGATTGAAATGTCGGGGAGTTTCAGCTCAGACTGAGGTTCATTACCAGAGCTGCGTGCACAAGCCAGGACTGGAATAGTCAATTATTTTTAGGTCAAAAATGAAGTGCTTTACTAGATCTCTGTTGGAGCCCAGGAGAGAATAAGTGTGTGGCAACATTACATTAGCAAAGCTGTGTGGGGATCCAGGATTAGAATAGCACAGGTTTTCCAGGCCAAACCTGCAGTGCGTACTCCTGAACAATATTTAAAAATTCTGCAAAATTCTGGATATTTTATTTGTCAATATAATACCATATAATCACGCCAGTTTCAATTATTTTGGTAATTCGTTTCAAAATACCTGTCAGCAACTATGTCTATAACAATACAGACACACACAAAAATTCCCCCAGGAGTAGAGAGTTAAAGAAACCCCTATGACAACCCAGTTCCTGTTTTTCTGCTCCCTACCAGCCCCCCCCCCAAGCCCAGCCAGAGGGCTAGACACCCACAACCCCTCTCCCCAGAGCCCAGTTGTGGGGCGTCTCACCCCCCCCCCTCCCAGCCCAGACATCCACACTCCCTACACTCCCAGAGCCCAGGGACCAAGAGGGAGAAACAGCCTGATGCTAGGTCCCAGGCTTGTACGGCGTTTCCTGCATGCCGCCTCCCTTCTTCCGAGCGTGCCAGGAACTGCAGCTGCGGGGAACCCTCCAGCTCCCTCCCCCTACTCCCCGCAGTGTCTTCTATTTGTGAGCTGGGGAGCTGGACTCTGCAGGGTCCAGTGGGGCCAGCAGCTCCGCAGCCCATTTCTGCAAGGGAAAACGGAAGTTCTGTGCAAATTCTGCATTATGCAGTGGCGCCGAATTCCTCCAAGAGTAAGTGCACGGGCAAAGCTTGGGAAGGCTTGGGACTAGACTGGGCCGGGAACGAGGTACACTGGAAAACATGGTTGACGGTGGCCAGCTCCTGCCTGTTCTAGGGTTGGTTTTAGCCAGCGCTATTAGCACCTCATCATAAGCATATACAATTCCCCATGAAAAGGGAAAAAAGAGACAGAGGGAACATATTAACATAGCTTAATCCTGGGGCCTGGGATATCAGGTGTGCTGTGTGCAGTCAGTCACTGGAATCAGAATAGTAATGATCACAGGGGAGGAGAGGAGAGATGGGGCCAGGTATGACCAAACTATGAAGGAAAAGATACATTTGCTAGTAAAGAGAAGCTTGAGGACATGGAGGACGAGGCTTCTCCAGTGTGAAGGACACTGGAAGCAGATTGGTGAGTCCTGTGACATTTTTAACATCTCTTTACTAATGTGGGGGAGAGCTAGGTGAAAAACAGGCACAGCAGCTGGGCAGACTGCGTCTGATCTAGGACTGAGCTTAATAGCACCCTCAGAGACTGCAAGAAAAATTGCAGTGTGAATTGGGAAGGGGGGGGCCTGGGAAAAAACTCAATGCTGCAGAATCGTCACTAAAGCTGACGTGGGCGATGAACCAAGAATTGCAGACAAATGTTTCTAAAAACCAACGTCTATGGGTTTGCTTAGAGCTGGCATTTTAAACTGAAGCCTAACAGTGCGTAATAAAAACTAAATCAGCGTCACGTCACTAAACAGCGAGCCATTGATTTCAATGGAGATTACAGCAGGGATGAATTTGGCCTGTATCTGACACAAGAATATATATCACCAAAAAGCTGTCTTCCAGGATATGATTAAGAGCAGCTTCTCCTTCTGGAGCCTACGGACGCCACGAGGCACAGAAATACTTCTGCACGACAGCCTGGACAGTGGAGGTGTTCCAGTACTAAAACTAAAAAGAGGCCCCAAGTTCATTAAAATAAATTTGCAGCTTTTGAAGCATGGTAACTGTACAAGCGTGGAAAACTGGTTTTGCATCATGGTATGGGATTCTAGAAGGAATCAGATGGCTTGTGAGAGTCCATCAAAAGAAATTTTAAAAATGGATTGCAGAGGCAACCTGGAGGTTTAGAGCAGAGAGAAAAGAGCTCTTCTGTGGTTGTTACTGTGGCCAAAAACACCTGATTCAAGAGAATGATTTTACTTCTGTTGGCATCACTGTGAAGATCCCTACATGATCCTGACCAGGAATTCTAAACCATCCATGTAGACAGACAGAAAACTCCATCCCAGGTATTACTCAAATTGACCAAATACATGTGGGGACTAGAAAATTTGGACATTTATTATCAGTTCTATGCAAACCTGAGGTATACAACTTGATGTATATCAGGTATGGGCATATGGTGACCTGCCAGATCATTTTATTTGGCCCTCCACAGCTCCGGGTAGGTGATCCAGCGGCATCAGGGCTGGGAAGTGGGGTGGGATAGGGGATCGTGGGGGAAGGACCCCACTTGCGCATGGACATTCGCATCATGAGAGGCTGTGGCGAGAGCCAATAGGCTGGAGCAGGGAGCCCAGCCCAGTCCTGCAGGACAGGCGCGTTGCTGAGGGGCAGGCTCGCTCTACAAAACCCCCCTGGGGGCTCCGGCGGCCAGGGAGTGCCTGAACTCCCCCTCCATCTGCCAGTGTCCCACCCCCTGGCCTGCCGAAAGGTTTTAATGGATTTTGTGGCCCTCTACTACCTTCAGGTTGCCCATCCCTGATGTATACAATGACACTGTTTGTCCTCCATCTTTATCCAGAATCTCACAGGCCTCGCTTCCAAAGATAAGTTTTTCTCATTGGGGTAAGAGGGGAGGTTGCCACTGGCGCACTTCCAGTACAGAAGCTGACCTACTGCTCTCACGACAAATCCCCAGGCAGAGGAGTCAAACTGACCCTCAATTAGCCACCACTCACATTAGCCCCAGAACCCATTCCCAAGATCAGCCTGAGGGTATGTCTAAACTTCAAGCTGGAGGTGTAAATTCCAGCTGGAAGAGACAGACCCGCACTCACTCTGACTGAGCTACCGAGATACAAACAGAGCGTAGCCACGGCAGTACGAGCGGTGGGAGGGGCTCCCCTTCTTCTCCCTGCAGGCTGAAAGAATTCCTTAGATACTAACGTCACTGCCATCTGCCTGATTCTCAACTGTGAAGCCACCAGCAATGTTCTGGAGTGGGGATCATGATGCATTCCATGGACATCGAAGAAGAAGGAACTTTCCCCCCAGCCCTATGAGAAAAGGATTAGCCTAAAATGCAGCAAACACTTTTTTTTATAGCACTGAATCCTACAGATGTAAGGACAGTCTTAATTATATTTCTTATTGAAAAACTAGGTTGTTATTACAATGATATTTTCTTTATGATTCATACAATTCCCGTGTTTGACACCAGCATTATATCATTCATGACAGAATTACAGACCAGGGTGGATAAAAATAAACGATTTAAAAAAAAATCAAAAAAATCGGATTTTTTAAATTTAAAATCGGATTTTTTTGATAAAATGATTTTTGAGGAAAAAACCTATCTAAAGATAGTTTTAATTAAGATACATTATAGCTCAAGATATCTCATCACGGAATAGGGATTATACATTCTAATTCTATAGTATGAGACAATATATTCATGTAATGTTTAAGAAAAGTTTTGTAAATTAGTTCCAACAGTTCATGGATTAGGGACCCAATTTTATGGGGTTCCAGCGGCTTCTGTGTAGATTATTTAGGTTAATCTTTCTATCTACCCAATGGGACTCAGTGCTCAGTCTAGAAGATACCATCAAAGATGCTTAGTTTTGTAGTTCTCAAACTGTGGATTTGTGTCTCCAGAGATAAATGCTTGTTAACAGCAAAAATGTTTTTAAATAAATAATATATAGAGGTGAGAAATAACAGACCTCAACCCTATTGTCCCTTTGCGAATTTGTGTATACACAGAGTCAATCCCTTACCTCTCTCTAAAAGTGCAAAGTTTCAAAAAGTTCAATGAATAGAAGATTATTGGGAGTGGAATAGATCTGGACAAGGAGAAGAAGTCTGGAGATAAATGTGAGAAGGGAGGGACAGGCAGTAGAAAAAAAGTGAAACTGTCTGAGCAGCATATTCCAGAAGTCTTGAGGTCTTTCTGAGTGTTTCTGAGTGTAGCCTTCATTGATTTTAGATCTATCATACCATTCTCTCATTAGAAGGGAAAACCTATAATGGCAGCAGGCCGCAAAAGAGACCCAATTTGGGAATAAGAACCATTCAAGAAATATATGTTTGCTGATGATGTTTTAAAGAAAGTCACACCAGTGAACTGGTGGAAGTCACTTAAGCACTTGGATTCAGAGACTGTTGAAGTGATAATCTCACTTTTAACAGCAGTAGCTTCTCCTGTAGAAGGAATATTTTCTTCCTTTGGACTAATTCATTCCAAGTTGAGAAATCGTTTGGGACCTGAAAAAGCAGGAAAGCTTGTTTTTCTTCTCCAAATTATGAACAAACAGGAAAATGAAGGTGAAGATGACTGAGTTGGCTGCAGAAACCAATATTTTAAGTTTCTCATGTTGACCTGGCTGACAGTCGATTTAATTTTTGGGATTTTTTTTAAAATATTTCATTTAACTATTTTAGTTAAAAACAATTTTAACAAAAACAAACCTGATTTTAAAAAACTTGAATGTTTAACTAAATTGAAAAATTCATATGCTTGTTTTGTTAAAATATTATGTTTGCTGTTGAAGAAAACAAATCCAGAATACATAATGTTGTTGTTTTAGTGATGGTGATGTTCTCCTCCTAATACAGCATGGCAAGAAAATCCTCCAAATATTAATGATTAACCTGTTGAATTGGAGATAGTTTACCTCCGAATGACTTCATAAATATCTGCTTCAATTACCTTTGGTAAATGAAATAACCAAACAATAATTCATTTTCTGATATAGCTGTAAAACTAATCTGAAAAGTTTTCAAAATAAATCACTTTAAAAATGTATAGTGTGTACTTTCTAAAAATGAAACCTACATCTATCTCTGAGTTGTGAAGAATATGTATTAAGGTTATAACAACCAACAAGAATGCACTTTCATGTAGAAAGCCATGATTAAATCGAGTCTTCTTGACTAGTGATTTAAATGAAATTACAGACTATGAGACTCAATTATTTCATTTGAAAACAGTGTAGGGAACAATTTGCACTAGCAGGGAGATGGGAAACATGACCAAACAGGTCCTTACATATTCAACTCCTTTGATCTTATATGAAATATCCCCTCCTGTGGGGTGGGATGCAGTAGCCCTTACAGCGTACCAACAACACTGCACAATAGTTTCAGAGCAGGGAAGGAAGAGTATTATGCCCAACTGATGTACCAGGAGACATTTAAATAAGCAATTACCCAAGATAAATTTGGCCTCAAAATTTGACCTGAATTTGGTAAGGAATTTGTTTTATCTATCAAATCTATTTAAATTTGTAGATAGGAACTTAGAATAAAACTGAAGAAGATAAAGGTATATATGCAGCAAAGCAGACAGCACGCATGTAAGAGAGAAATACACCCAAGTGTATAGAATAAAGACAATGTCAGATATTACAGGGCCCACTTCAAAGAATCCATCACTGGGCCTTTGGGGAAGGGAATAATTCCAAGAATACATTATCAATGCATGGAACCAGAGCACCCAAAAGAATTCTGATACCCCTGTAGACAAACAAGAAATTAGGGTGCCAAAAAAGTACTTATAATGTGACAGAGGTTAAAAAAGGACAAAAAATTATACAGTTAAATTGAACAATTTGTTCAATCAAAGATTTTGTGGGTCAAACTGAGCCATACCATGCAGTAAAATAACACTGCCATGCTTCAGAGTTAACATCTAACAGAGTAATAGTCCTGCTATAAGCAGGACTTGATTACCACCGCCTATTGGGCGGTGCCCTGGGTTTCCCAAACTGTATGGCAGACTGGCCTCTCATATTGTTATTTAATACAGCACGGCCCTTTCAGTCATTAGATGTTACCACTGACATTCAGAGGCACTTGTATATTATCCATGGCCTCAGTGCTCCTTACCTCCTTATTCTAACCCTGGCTAAAGCACAGGTTTGCTATACTTTATATAAAAAGCAAGACTTCTTCATATTCCCACTCACACTATCATCTTCAATCAGCCAAGCAGCTCCTCTCGGTAGGTCTATGTGCCTCCCACAATCACCCATCCTGCCCATATTAAGGCAGTGAAGTCTGTGCAGAAAGCCAAAGATGAACACAGCATTATGACAATGAAGTGAACGTGCATCTAGCTTCCAACGGCGCTTCTAGAGGGGCACAGACCATTAATTACACTTCATAACAAAGCCCTTGTCTGGAAAGGAGAAAAGACAGACAGCATTATATGTACCATAGGGGCCACACTCACGAAGGAAACGAGGGAGCCCTCCAGAGCCAGCAATGCCGTCTGTTCAGTCATCTGTTTGTTTGCTCTTTCAGACTTAAACGCCTGAGCAGATTTACACAAGCAAGTGCACTCAAGAGGTAGGCAAACTGAATAGGGAGACTAAACCAACTGGCTGCAGAGACTAGGGGAGTGGAGATTTATATTCATCCTATGAATTTTATACTGCATGGGTGGGCAACGCTCAGCCTGCAGCCCATGGAGCTCTGCAATGTGGCCCAACAGCCACTTCATCTCTATATAGAGCTGTGCCCTAGGAAGCCGGTAGATCCCCTCCATCAAGTAGCCTAGTTGTACTGCATATTGGGAGCTGCAGTCATGTCCTCCCCAGGCTGCACTTCCACATTAAAGATAAGGATAATTATTTGCTTGTCAACTTCATGTTTCTGGGCAAGTTGCTAACAAGACACTCGGGGCTTGTCTACACTTGGAATCTTACCAAGATAACTATTCTGGAATAATTATTTCAATAGAAATCCTGTGTGGATGCTCTTATTCCAGCATAAGAATGCCCTTTTCTGATTTTGCTTGATCCACTTCCAAAGTGATCCACTTCCTAAATGGATTAAGTGAAATCGGAAAAAGATGCTCTTATTCTGGAAAAAGTGTCCACACAGGGGCTTACACCAAAATAACTCTTCTGGAATAATTATTCCAGAATAGCGATTTCAGTAAATTTCCAAGTACAGATAAGTCCTCAGCAGGGCAAACTTTGGGCACTGTTGGGATCCTGTTTCTCACAGAGCCAGCTGATGAAGCTCTCTCCAACTCATAGTGTGAGCAAAGGCATGCTATCTACGTAGCATATGCTACAGGCATAGGAAAGCCTGATGGGTTTGAAATATGAACTGAGCATTCTGAGATGCTTGACAAGTCAACATTCAGAATACAGTCAATTTGTGAAGAGAACCCCAGCCTTCAATGATGTATGAGTGAGAGGAAAATTTTAGGTTGTCCTATAGAAAACCTGCAGTCCGACTATCTACTTATTGAGCAACCCATGCCCTTGCTTGCTAAGCCCAATATCTTAGAGCTGTACTTCAACATCTACATAGGCATTTTTCAGGCCATGAAGTAGACTGTATGGCTTGCATGGATATGACAGACTTAAATCCAGCCAGGGGACCAAATTGAAAGAGTATATAAGAAACATGAAAACTATATGAAATCTCCCTGTTCTGTCTAATTGTTACCAAGATTTCACTTCTGGCTTGGAGGAGACAAAAGCTGGTGGCTGCCCCACTGCCTCAGACTTTGCAAGTGCTGGTAACATGAACAGATTTATCAGATTTACTGTATCTGAGAATTCCTTGGCCTCTTCAGCTCTCTGAAAAGCCCTGGGATTTCTACAAGAAGCCCTCACATTCAGTGCTAATACTTGCTGATATTTTAAGAGACGGTTTCCTGAGTGAGCATACAGCCCGTCTAACAGAGTTTTATTGACAAGAATGCTTTAGTATTGTATAGACAACCTCACCTTATCAACTAATGTGCAAAGAAACTCCTCAAGGCTGGGGAAAAAGCTAGGAACCACACAGCAGGGATGCCCTTTGTAAATACAGCACCTAATACTAAAATACAATGGAGCTCATCTCCATGAAGAACACAGGACGACCATGGACTTTAGGTGAACTTTTATGATGGTCTGGCAAATAGCACATCATGCGGTGACATGGAAGACCCAGGATTTTCTAGGTCAGTCTCAAGCTCTCACACATCCTCAGGAAGCTGAGTTTGGAAGGATTGGAAGGATCCTCAGTCACTAGAGAAGAATGGAGACTACATTGCTCCTACTCCCCACCGGACCGCCAATTGAGCGCATCACTCCATAACATACGGAGTCAGAGGCAGGGAAAGAAGGATACTTAAAGAGGGGAAATGGCAGGACAATAAGGAGTGGGAAAGGCCCCAAGAGAGCTAATCTGTATGAAAAAGACTTGTGTGACAGTAAACATATATGGGCAGGTGTGCCCTTAAATGCTGCAGCGGTGCAGTCGCACCAGTAAAGCTGTACCGCGCCAGCGCTTCAATGAAGATGTTCTCTACACCAGCGGCTATCAACCGGGGGGTCGGTCCGAGAGCCCTTTCAGGGTGCCGCGGGACCCTGCGGCTGAAACCCGGTGCCCTGAGCCCCGGCGCCCCCCATGGGGATGAAACCGGGAGTGGCGCGCGGCTGAAGCCGGCAGTTATCCGCCCCCCCTGCGCCCTGAAGCCAGGAACGGCATGGTGCTGAAACCGGGAGCCCCAGCACAACCCTTGCTGAAGCTGGGAGCCGCTCAAGACTAAAGCCCCAAACCCTGGTGCTCCCCACAGGCACAAACCCTGAACCCATGGGCACAGTTGTGGGGGCACAAGGCTGTTGTCCCTCCCTCCCCCCCAAAACTGCAGTGCCCTACCAGAGTGGAGCAGTCCGGGGGCAGCTCCACCCCCCCACCTCCTCCTCTCCCCCAGCCCTCCCCAGGCCCAGAACCTCGCACCAGGTTGTAGATGAGACGCCAGAGCCAGGCAGTGCGGCAGCTGCTCCTCTGGCT
>NW_020664454.1:3496949-3545210 GCF_002925995.2 Terrapene triunguis | reverse complement strand
CCTCAACCCTCAGCTACACCCCTCACTGCACACAGCCCCTAGCTAACCCCTGCCTGAACCCTGAGCTGCACACAGACTTTAGCTAACCCCTGCCTGCACCCTGAGCTGCACACAGCCCTTAGCTTACCCCTGCCTGCACCCTGAGCAGCACACAGCCCTTAGCTTACCCCTGCCTGCACCCTGAGCAGCACACAGCCCTTAGCTAACCCCTGCCTGCACCCTGAGTAGTTTTCAAACTTTTTGAGCTGAGTCCCCCTTTGAGTTAAATTTGTTGGTTGTGACCCCCCCCTCTTCCCCCCCCCAACCCAGACAGGTGGGTGGCCTGCTGAGATGAGTCGGGGGTGGAGGTGGCGCCCCCTCCCTGGACCCCACTGTGCGGAGCTGGCCTGAGCCCCGCCAACCCTTTGCGCCCCCCCCCAACAGAAGTCAAACTATGCCTATGCCCAAGGATCGTCCCACCTCGCTGGTCCCTGGAGTTTTTATAGCTTGATGAGGGGGGCCTCAGAAAGGAAAAGGTTGAGAACCCCTAATCTACACCGATGGGAGGGCCTACCCGTCAACATAGGTACTTCACCTCCGCAAGAGGCAATAGCTGTGTCAAGGAGAGAAGCCCTCCCGTCGACATAGCGCTGTCTACACAGGGGGACAGGTCGTTATAACTACGTCACTCGGGGGCGGGGGGTGGATTTTCACACCCCAGAGCTATGTAGTCCTACCAATATAAGTTTATACTGTAGACCTGGCCTTGGATCACCTTTTCTCCAGAAGCCAAGTGTGATCTTGTAGCAAATGCTGCTTGCCTCAAAAACACTGGCAGGAGAATCTGAAAAGTCTTGGTTCTCTCTCACTTAATTGCAATTCATCTGCAGCAGGAAAACAGGTTAAATATCAGGGGAACAGGACTGTGTAAGAACTGGCCAGAAAAGGACCAATCTGCCAAAGATGTTGTAGAATCAGCTTCACTGTCTCGAAGGCTAGATTTGACATCCCTTCCTCTAACATGGTTTGGGGTAATGACTTTATCTCTTCCACGATGAAATGGATATGAGGGCGGGCGGGGGGGAGAGAGAAGATAGATGTTTAGATACCAAGCTGCTGATGGGCATGATGATAGGTAAGCACTAGCGTCCTTCCCAATTCAAATGATTTTATTTAACTAGTGCAAGGAGACCAGCAGCGTCATACTCCTGTCTATTTAATTCAGAAAGATACCTGGCAAAAATCTAAATGCAATACCAGTCAATGGAAGCACAGGTCTCTTCAACACACAGCTGAATTAGCTGTACAGAAAGGTGCGATAAGAGGAAAAAAAACTTCAGAAGACTTATTAGCAGTCACTCTTGTAAACGCATAAGGAGAAGAGAAAAAACTCTCAGACATTATCCTATTCATCATCTTCCCCTGAGAGGAGTAATCATGACCTCCTTTACATGGTCTTTCATGGAAAATTAAACTGGAGCATTTTCACTGCCGTATCAGCTAGAATATGATGCAATTACCTAGGTGACAGGGCTAACCAGTTTTCCTTCTACCTTTCCTTCTATCTAGCATAATTACCTGACTGAACTGATGGAGCAATGCAGAATTCAGATTTGCAATTCTCCTCTCCTGGAGCTGCTGCATATTTAACTTGCAACAAGGACTCTGTCAGAGTGACGGAAAGCGTTGGCACCATTCTGTCATGTGAAAACATCACAGGCACTTCCACCAATGCAACATGCCATAATGTTAACAGCATGACACTGAAAACTGTATTTGTGCATAAAAAGACAGAGGAAGGGAGGGAAGGAATGAGGGAGAAAGGAAAATAGACATATCTATTCACACTCCTCTGCCTTCTTAACATATTGTTTCGTAGGCTGAGGGAAAGCAGGTATGAAACAAACCCCAGCAGATATACAGGCAATGCATCTGTAATAGTGATTAGGGCTTCCCATTTTCTGTTCCTGCTGATATATGAAATCACTGACAAAACTAAGGTCACGGACTTCCAGTAAATATTTATTTAAGGTGAAACATCTCTGTGACGGGTTGGGTCACAGAAACCTCCTTGGGACTGCCACCTGATATGCTGAGACTACCTCTGAGACCGCTTTCCCTGCCAGCTTGGGACTTCAGTACCCTGTCTTGTTGAGCCAGACACACTAGCCTGTTGCAACACAGACCCAGGTCTGAACCACATCCCCCAAAAGCTGCAGAACTTAACTGAAAACAGCTTAGAAAGTGCTCCTGTCTCTGGCACCCAGATACCCAGCTCCCAATGGGGTCCAAACCCCAAATAAATCCGTTTTACTCTGTATAAAGCTTATACAGGGTAAACTCATAAATTGTCCGCACTCTATAACACTAATAGAGAGATATGCACAGCTGTTTGCTCCCCCAGGTAATAATTACTTGCTCTGGGTTAATTAGTAAGCAAAAAGTGATTAGATTTAAGTGGTTCCAAGTAATAACAGACAGAACAAAGTAAATTACCAAGCAAAATAAAACAAAAACACGCAAGTCGAAGCCTAATACAGTAGGAAACTAAATGCAGGTAAATCTCACCCTCAGAGATGTTCCAATAAGCTTCTTTCACAGACTAGACTCCTTTCTAGTCTGGGCCCAATCCTTTCCCCTGGTACAGTCCTTGTTCCAGTTCAGGTGGCAGCTAGGGGATTTCTCATGACTGCAGCCTCCTATAGCTTTGGCACAAGGCAGGAATCTTTTGTCTCTCTGGGTCCCCACCCCTCCTTCTAAATAGAAAAGCCCCAGGTTTAAGATGGATTCCAGTACCAGGTAACTTGGTCACATGTCCTGTGAGACCCCAAGCCTTCATTCTTCCCAGCCTGACTCACAGGAAGGCTTGCAAGTAAACAGAGCCATCTACAGTCAATTGTCCAGGTTAATGGGAGCCATCAAGATTCCAAACCACCATTAATGGCCCACACTTTGCATAATTACAATAGGACCTCAGAGTTATATTTCATATTTCTAGTTTCAGATACAAGAATGATATATTTATACAAATGGGATGGCCACCCTCAGTAGATTGTAAGCTTTGTCATGATACCTTACAAGAGACCTTTTGCATGAAGCAAATTCCAGCTACATTATATTCACACTCATTAGCATATTTTCATAAAATCATATGGAGTGCAATGTCACAGTCTCCTCTCTTTGTAAACGTAGGGCCCCAGTCTCCTACCCGAGGATATGACTCCCATAGACTTTAATGGGCACGTGGCAGAAAATAGGGATCCTAGCTGTTTGCTTGGTAGTGCTGCTATCCAATGCAAATGAAGTGGCAACTGGAAGAAAGTGAGGTTCAGTGCTGATGAAGCAACTGACAAGTATCAATCCACGACCTGAGAGGCAGAAGGTTTCTCAGAGCTCTTCATGCTAACCCAGACAAGGATACCGCATGCAGTAGGTAAGGTAAGCCACAGAATACTAGAGGCAAAGGCAACAGCTTCATGATCAGAGAACCTGCCTTACTTTACAATTGAGAAGCTGTTTGTTCGCCCAGCGGCCTCTTCTCCTGGATAACACATATGTTTATTGGGGTAACATGTAAAACTACATCCCTCTGGAGAATGAAACTGTCTCTTTGTATACTAAAGACTGTGCTAAGAAATCTAACCAGCATTAAAAGCACATGCTTGTTTACAACAAGCAGAACCGCTGTTCACTGCACACTCATGAGACCAGCTGAATGAGGCCAAGGGGATGAGCTATGGGGGTTGTTTACATCTCTATAACCAAAGTGTCTCTGGAGCTACTCTACCATTGCAGCCTTTGCTCTTCTGTCAGTATTGTGCCTGGTTTTGTTTTCATCCTTCAGAATTTTCCTAAGCAAAAGGATTCTCCAAATAATCTGTATTCTCATAATAGTCCATCTCGCTAACCAGGTTCTAATCCATGGAATATAAATTCCAAGGAAAGTTGATTCTACCAGAGGACTTTCTCCAACAGGATTTCACAGGTGACATGCCCGCCATACGGTGAAGTGGGATTTATGCAGTACTTTCTTCCTCGCTTTCCTTTTTTCTTCACCATTTACTTTAAAGCTAAGACAAAAATCCTTGGTGTAGATGCACACCAGCAATGGCTGACACTGATTACCAAACACTGCCCAGTAACAAATATGGCATGTCCTTTAATGGAAAAATTTGTAGGCTCAAACTGCATATATACTATATTATTTATTATTATTATTTTCTATTATTTGTATTATAGCAGTGCCTAAGAGTCACATTCAAGGATGTGCCTGGCAAGTGTAGCCAAGGAACAAAGAAGACACCCTCTGTACCTGATAGTTTACTACTTACTGGTACTGTAGTTTGCTTCCATTACCACCTCAAAAGCCTTGAGCCAACGGGGACATCTACTAGCATCAGTCATTCCCCTTCTTCCCAATCCCAACACAAAAGTCCTTCTTTCAGTGAAAATCCATATAGGCAGCTGGGAATGGAATGGACAATGCCACTAACAACAAGGGATCACTGGGGGAGGGAAGAGGTGACAACAGGGAAGTGGCTACAAAGCATACGAAGTGGACATGTGTGTCATTACCTTGGAAAGAACCTGTCCCGCCTAGTTCATGAGTGGTGGAACTCTCCTCAGGGACGAGGCTAGTTTACAAGTGTATAAAAATGCATAGTTTCAAAATGAAACATAATCAACCCATAAAAAGAATACAAGTTATATGGGGAGCGGGGGCAGGATCCATGTAGCTTCATCCCTGACCCAACAACTAAATGGGGGGAGCGAGAAGCCTTGTGTGAGCACCACAGGCAAAGAGACCGGGTGCCACTCTGCTACTTCCCCTTCCTATGCCCCTCCACAGGGTGGCACTGGACTGGGATCAGCTTCTCACTGGGATACCCAATGCAGATCTCATATTCGCAGAAAACGTGTAGAGATTCCAAACAATTCTATCTCTATTTAATTTTTATTTTTAGCCCAAGATGAACAATTTCAGGAAAATACAGCACTGTTAAATGTAAAACAGCTATCCCTCATTATCCTCTACTAATTACAGAGGCAAGCTACAGTTAAAGGATGGTGCAACTGCCAAGTCAGCTCCCTGTGAATCCTGTTGATCTCTCCTCATTCCCTCTGTGTTATGCACAGTAATTTGGCTTCCAAATGGCAAGAGCCATTATGATGAGGGTGTTCTCAATAGAACAGCTCTTTGTAATATCGAAGGCGCTAGTCCCCCATAACGAGGATGGAGAGCACGGTATTCAAACGTGGGGTACCTAAGTGAAGTATTGCTGCTTCTATAACGTGGATACAGAAAGCAAAGAACTCTCCCCACACTACCCCCAACACAAAATACCCAACACCATTCCTCCAGCTTCTCTTCTTGCTGTGTCTGTCCCCTCTGATTTCTTGCTGGCTGCAAAGTCAGTCTCCTGACACAAGCCAACTTCTATTCTCTCCATCTGTCAAGAATCCAATTTGACAGACTCTACGAACTGAAATCAAGGCATTTCCTGAACTCTTCACTCAGCTGGACTCTTCATCCTCTCAGGGTATGTCTACACTACAGGATTAATCCGAATTTAGATAATTCGAATTTGGGAAACAGGTTGTATAAATTCGATTGTGCGCGGCCACACTAAGCACCTTAATTCGGTTTTAAACCACATTAATTCGGTGGTGTGCGGCCACACTACCCCATTAACTGAAACACAGTAATTCGGTGGTGTGCGTCCACACTAACCCTAATTCGAATTAACAAAATCGATTTAGGCTCTACTCCGTTCGTCGAGGTGGAGTACAGAAATCGATTTAAAGGGCCCTTTAATTTGAATTAACTGGCTCTGTAGTGTGGACGGGTGAAGGGTTAATTCGGATTAAGGCAGCTAAATCCGAATTAAAGTCCTAGTGTAGACCAGGCCTCATGCTGCTCTTTAATATCACCACAAGGAAATCTACTGAGTCAGCTCAGCTCAAGTAAACAGGGATAAAACCCCAAGTTCACTTTCTGGGGATACCCAGAGAGCGGTTGCTGACTCCATGATATACATGACACTGAACAGGAACCTGTGGATGGGCACATAAACCTCACTCCGTTTGGCATTCACCTTCATTGCTGGGACTGCTGAAGAAACCAGCCATAAAGGGAAGTGTGGCTGAACTTAGCTGAGACCAATTTCCTTGCTGTGTACAGTAACTAAGGGTAGGTCTACACTTACCCGGTAGTTCGGCGGCAAGCAAATCGAACTTCTGGGTTCGACTTATCGCGTCTTGTCTGGACGCGATAAGTCGAACCCGGAAGTGCTCGCCATCGACTGCGGTACTCCAGCTCGACGAGAGGAGTACGCGAAGTCGACGGGGGAGCCTGCCTGCCGCGTCTGGATGGAGGTAAGTTCGAACTAAGGTACTTCGAACTTCAGCTACATTATTCACGTAGCTGAAGTTGCATACCTTAGTTCGAATTGGGGGGTTAGTGTAGACCTGCCCTAAGGCTATGTCTACACTGCGCACCGTACAGCGGCGCAGCTGTGCTGCTACAGCGGCGCCATTGTAAGGTAAGCAGTGTAGCTGCTCTTTGTCGCCAGGAGAGAGCTCTCCTGATGACAAAATAAAACCACCCCCAACGAGGGGCGGTAGCTTCATCCCCGAGAGCATTTCCCACTGACAAAGTGCTGTCCAAACCGGCGCTTTTTGTTGTTAAAACTTTTGTCATTCGGGGTGTGTTTTTTTCACACCCCTGAGCGACAAAAGTTTTAAAGACCAAAGTGCCTTAGGGACTATAAAGCTCTGCCCTCACTAAAACAAATGAACTGATTTTGAAACCATTTTCTTCAACGGAGTTATGCCTGATATACCAGCTGAGGATACGGCCCTGCTTATTACAGCCTTAGAAATCAACGTCTTGTCCCAACAATATCCAATATGCAAACATAACCATGGCTGACTACATTACTGATGGAAAGACTGAAATGCCTGACAGACAGACCCTTCCCAGTGCTATCCTGGACCTGACATTTCTCTGCTGTGGCTGACAGAAGGAGCTTACAACTAGTCACATAAGCATGGGCAGTGCATATCATAGGCTGAGGGAGGCTATACCTCCCCAAACAGCCCGGCCTGGCCCCGCTCACGCTCCTCCTGCTTGCCCTTTCTCCTTGGCCCCAGCCCAGCAGGCTGCTGTCTTCAGGGAAGTGTGCCTTGGCTGTGGATAGAGCCAGTGTTGCAGCGGCCGGGACTTGGGGTGGCTGGGGCTGCTCAGTGTTGGGGGGCAGGGGATGCTGGCCCCCCGCTCGGGGACTTGGGGGGGACTCATGTTTGTACAGGCCTTCTCCTAATGGAACCATACTGACACCATCCACCTGGCTGGCCACCACTACACTTTATCCCTTTTGATATAATAATATGATACTGTCTCTGTGGTCCATCTAACAGAATCAAAATACTCCAAGTATTTCATCTGTACCAGCATAGTTACCACTCCATGCAGTAACCCGTAACACATGCAAAACCATTTGGAAGCCGGGCAACCTTAGATGTACTACTGAACAAGATAAAAAAAAATGTCATTCACCTCTGCTCAGCAAACAAGAAGATTGTCCTGTCCTCCCCTCTTTTTCCCTTCCCCCACCTCTTTTATCTCCCTCAATCGCCTTCCCCCCATCAGGATAGGGGAACTTATCTCCCTACCCAGCAGCCTCCTTGTGCATCCTGTACTCTGAGGATGAGCTCCCAGAGTTTGGGATCTTTGGGCTAGATGACTTCTTCTTGAAGTGGAACTTCTCCCGGGGTCATGGTCATGGGTGCCCTTTCTGAAATGTTGGGCCCTAGGTGGCAGCTGTCTAGTCAATGCCTAAATCTGCCTGTTTTGGGAAGAACGGTTCACTGTTAGAACAGAACACACACAGCTCCTGTTCAAGGAGAAGGTTGAAGGAGATTTACACTAGAGCAAATGGCAGTAAGCCAGACTCCCCACAGCTTTCCCACCATTCTTTGATCCAGTACAAGTTGAGCCAAACATCCAGACTCAAAAGGTTTTTGGAAAGTGACTAGAAATGTTTTAAAACACACGTTATGTAAACCACCACACTTGTGAGTCCCACGTAATCTGGTCATTAGCCAGCTCTGTATTCAGGAAATCACTGATATATGAACCAACTGGCACCTGGCAGCATTCCAATGCAAGGAGACTATTGACTGTATATGAAGAAGTCAGTGCCTAAAAAGCATCCCTTCTAATAGTGGGATGGGAAACAACATAAGGTATACGCTCTCTTTGCAGCCAAATGTGGTGGTTAGTAGTATCTTTGGGGCATTCAGGGAGAAAAGATAATGAGATCCTAACCCCAGAGACTGTTGTTAAGACCTAACTGGCCTCTGGCTTCATATGGTAAAGAGATTGGCATGTGTCTGCAGCCAATAAACCTTATCTGGATGGAGCAAAAGAAATCTTCAATATGACAAATTATGCTTCTGAACATGCAAAGAATGTTTGTGAAATGGACCCTAATTTAGTAAAATTTTAAACCCATTGAAAAATAAATGCATACTTATTTCACCAGTTTTTTCGACTGTGGACTCTTTAGATCATGAGCACGTCTCCCTGTGTCGGTGTACAGCGCCCATCACATTGTAGGAGAGACCAGAATTCAAACAACAGCTCTGTAAATAAGGGGCAGTCCAAGTACAACTCTGGAATAAATACTGTTCGCAGAACTTTACACTGTAGCTGCCCTTTGTGTTAATATGGAAGAAAGCACAGGACCCACGAAGCAATGCTGTAATTTCATCCAAGGAAGGGTTTTGGCTCCAATGACTAGATCAGTGGGGACTGGCAGGAAGTTGGTCTGCATTATGTCTCTAGCACTGCTATTCACTTGCTGTGTGAACTTGAGCAAGTGACTTCACCTTCATGTGCCTCAGTATCCCCATTTCTAATAATAAGAAGATAATAATGACCTACCTCACAGAAGTTCAATTCATTAATACAGTGCTTTGAGATCCTGGGATGCCTTGTTAATCCCTGCACTATCCCACTCAGGCTGGATTTCTCTGGCAAACTAACAACTTATTACTCTGCTACATTAATGATTGACACTGGTATTTATACATATATTGTATGTTTCAGACAGATGTGTTGGCTAAGAGAAAAAATACTCACCATCAAATATATTGAGTCTGAAGGGGATAGCAACAGTTCTTGGTAAGAAAACCTCCTGCTGCAAAGCATGCCTTGTTAGAGAAATAGTGAAAAACAATCCTGATCTTAATGAGATCATCAGAATGCTTTTCTATGAGCCTGAAATTACATGGCTGTTATTGCAGAAAATATGCAGCAAATTCTCATACTATAAACTCGTAAAATAAATTAATATACTAGCATCTTTTATTAATGGGGATCATTTGGAACAGGTTTACAATTTCTCCTGCCCCATTTCCTACAGCTACTCCTATCAGCCTTGACTTCTACTTCCCATACACGCACTCTGTCTTCCCCCTCTTCTCTTTTACGAATCACACCATACTCTGTAAAAGTCCTGAATCCACCATCAAATTGCAAATCAATCAACAGTTTAATCAGAAAAAGTCACAGAACATTTGGCAAGTTTATAACTTAGGGCAGTCCATTCCAATTCCCCTTCCCCATGATCACCCAGAGACATAGGCGCCGACTCCGTGGGTGCTCCGGGGCTGGAGCACCCACGGGGAAAAATTGGTGGGTACAGCTCCCCACCCTGCCCTGCCTCAGCTCGCCTCCGCCTCGCCGCCTACCCTGAGCACGCCGCCTGCCCGCTTTTCCCCTCTTCCTCCCAGCGCTTGCCACCGCGAAACAGCTGTTTGGCGGTGGCAAGCACTGGGAGGGAGGGAGGGAGGGGGAATACAGCGCTCGGGGGAAGAGGTGGGGCCAGGGTGTGAATTTGGGGATGGATACAATAGGGGCAGGGAGGGGGCGGAGACTTTGGGAAAGGGGTTGGAATGGGGGCGGGGCAGGTGTGGAGTCGGGGCGGGCACGAGCACCCACCGGCACCAGGAAAAGTTGGCTCCTATGCCCAGAGAGGAAAACCCCCTCCCCCCAATTTGTGCCTATCTTTCCCACAAGCCCCAAGAGGAAGTCCATGAGCAGAACACCAGTGATATTTGCTGTATTCATGGCTTCTCCGTCCTCACAAGGAGCCTGCCGCGTCTTGTTTTTTCACTCCTCTGTTTTATTAAAACACACCTGTCTGTCCTCTCCACCAACTGTAATTTCAATATCTATTCACAGACACACACACACACACATACATGCACGCAGCCTGCTGCTCTCACACTGGCTAGTTAAAGCTAAACAAATCAAAGCACTCCTAGTGGATAGTGCACCTGTCAGAACTGATGAAGACAAAGACTAGATAGGATAGGAATTGCTGAACAAAAGCTGGGAACTGCAGCAGATCAGCACTCTCATTTTCAAGGTGTTCCTTTAAATCTGGAGCCCCATATCACATGGAGCTCAACTCCAACCCTGAAATAAGACATGAGGAGCAGTAAAATGTGATTTAGTCCATCAACACTACCACAGGCAGCAGTCAAAACACACAGAATCAGACATAAATCACAAAGGCACCTGCTTTGTGATGCATCTTCAGAACCTCTGCTAGTCACTTTATACGCCACAGTATACAAGTCTGAACATGATAGAAAATACTGATTTATTTGTAGACGGACCCATGGAAATCTACAAACATATCCAAACTATCTGTTCCCTGGCTCCAGATGTGTAATAACTTCCCAACTAAGGAACAGATTTGTCTCCTCTGTGGTATTTTTCTGTGGTTTGCATTAACCTTTGCTAAATACATTAAAACACATTTCTTCACCTTGGACTGTTGCTTCAAGTCCTTGGAGCTCAAAAAAAGACACTGGTACAGACTTCATGGCCTTGTCTAAACTAGGAACATTTTGCAAATCTTCCCACTGCTGCTCATATTGGTTCAATGTCGGGAGCCTTAGTGTACCAGCTGCCATTGATATTTTAAGCATCTGAGCAGGGGTTTAATGAGGGGTTTAAACGCTGGCTATGCCAACTGGTCTATACCAATGCTGGCAACAATGCCCCAACTGTTGGAATTAACTGGTGTCAGCAACCAGGGAAATGTTTTCAGTTTCCTCAGCGCAGTAAGGACATTTGTCTCAAGATATTCCCCTTAGATAGTTCACTTTCACTTACCACTACCACCCCAAGGAATTTCAGTAATCAATTCACAGCTTGCTTTATACCTTTTTAAAGAATGGAAGAAATACCAGAGCAGTGAGACCCACATTGGGGATAGTAACTGTCCAAAAGGAAAAATCAGAGAAAAGGAACGGAAAGCAAACTGATTAGATATTTACAGTGTGAAGGAAAGGGGGAATAAACATTTTTCTTTGGAAAACAAAGATCACATCACAACAATAAAATCGAAGAGCTTCCTCATTTCCAAAAGAGAGACTTGTTTTTAAAGAAAAATGATGGATCTGTAAGGTCTTTTATGCATTTTCTTCCTTTAAATTTTTAGTCTGTGAGACCAATTCTGTTACCATGGGAGATTCCAAGTCCTAGCAGAGAGATTCCAAATCATATTTATGAGATAGCAAGAACAAA
The DNA here is from genome assembly GCF_002925995.2 of Terrapene triunguis. Taxonomy (NCBI): domain Eukaryota; kingdom Metazoa; phylum Chordata; order Testudines; family Emydidae; genus Terrapene; species Terrapene triunguis. The sequence goes on along the minus strand of NW_020664454.1, from coordinate 3,533,626 downwards.
AAGAATGCATAACGTAACTAAATCAGTGAGGAAGAACATATATAATCTGCTTCGAGATTTCCAGTAATGCTACTTACATGTTGCAAGAAAGGCAGTGGGGGGGAGGGAGTCTTCTTCCTTGATGTAAAACACAAAACCCCAAAATATTTCAAGCTTGAGTTAAGATGTTAAATATGTATAAAAAAATTTAAGGGGGGAGGGAAAGGCATAAAATAATGTGTGCTTAAAAAAAACTCAGAGAAGCAGGAAATCTGCAGTGGTTTTGTTGGACTTAAAAGCATTGTAATTTGTGCATCACACATTATAGCCATTACAGAGACTACAGGCTGCACCTCATCTACTGCACATATCTAGTCACAAGGATAACTATGCAGAGACAGTCATCTCTAATAGTATGAGAGTCAGTTTTAAAAACAAAGAGAAGCACATATTGAAAGCAAAGTGATAGGTACCAACTATCTTAATACCAGTTGGGAATATCTATTTAGCAAACCATCTGTCAAAGGTGGATAATACTTACCTACCTCACAAGGGTGATGTAAGGCTTAATTAATTGTCTGTAAAGCGCCTTGAGTTCCTTGGCTGAGAGAGCAAAGTATTTTGATGATGACGGCAATTCTAACCAGTTCTTTGTTTGGTTTCCGACTACCTTATTTTTAATTTAGTTTAACGGTTCTTCGGAGATTTTGCCATAACTAAGCTTGGACAAAGAAAGATATCTCTGGAGCTCTCTTTTTTCCTTCAGAGGTCTATACATTTGCTGTATTACTTATGTGATATTATGTAAACTTAACTATATAATAAATATACCTCCTCTTCTGGAAAGTATCCTGTACATTTTGAAACATCTTTTTTCTTTCACCCCAAGCAGTAAAGACTTTTCCATATTTTGAATGTAGTAGCTTTGTCTGTATGTATCTCCCTTGTCCACCTACTGTGCCTTTTAGTATTCTCCCAGGTCATATTAGAATTGTTAGAGAATTGTTAGAATTATTAGGTTAGGGAAATTTGCCTGTCAAAAGGCATACTCAATTCCTATAACAGGAATGTGCATTCAAACATCACTGAGCTAAATTCTGCATTCATAACCCACGAAGTCCCAATTGCTTCTGGGACTCTATGGGTATGTCTACACTGCAATAAAAGACCCACCACAAGGCTGCAGCTGCCCGGGATCAGCTGACTTGGGCTTGGGCTCACACGCTCAGGCTGCAGGGCTATAAAACTGCAGTACAGACATTCAGGTTCAGGCTGGAGCCCAAGCTCTAAGACCCCATAAGGGAGGAGGGTCTCAGAGCCCAGACTTCGGACTGAGCGAGAAAGTCTAAACTGCTATTTTTAGCCCCACAGACTAAGTCAGCTGACCCAGGTTCTGCGACTCAGTGCTGCAGGGTTGGTTTGTTTTTTTAAATCACTGTGTAGACATACCCCAAGGTATAAATCAGCGCTCAAATTCCCACTGACAAGTCAATGTACCGTTGGGTGTTTTGGATGTTCTTGAGTTAAAATTCTGTGCAGCCAACACATACAATCTACTGCACAGAAAACCTATAGTAATATTTTAAAATATATTGCAGATAAAGTATTTCTCACATCTTACACTATTTGACACCCATCTTGGGATGCCTCAATAGCCAAGATTAGAATTAGCCATGGAGACTGAAGTAATCTTATCTCCCCAGGGCCAGTTCCGAGTCCCAGCTCCATCGTTTTCGTGCTACTAAAATGGTACACAGGGCAGCCCTAAGAAGACAAAAAGAACAGGAGTACTTGTGGCACCTTAGAGACTAACAAATTTATTTCAGCATAAGCTTTCGTGGGCTACAGCTACTTCATCGGATGCATGTAGTGGAAAATACAGTAGGAAGATAGATATACACACACACACACACACACACACACAGAACATGAAACAATGGGTGTTAATTAATTCCAATTCAGCAGCCTTTCGTCGGAGTCTGTTTTTGAAGTTTTTTTGCTGTAATATTGCAACTTTTAGGTCTGTAAGCGAATGACGTCTGATTTGTGTCCATTTATTCTTTTACGTAGAGACTGTCTGGTTTGGCCAATGTACATGGCAGAGGGGCATTGCTGGCACATGATGGCATATATCACATGCCCCTCTGCCATATACATTGGCCAAACCGGACAGTCTCTACATAAAAGAATAAATGGACACAAATCAGAAGTCAAGAATTATAACATTCAAAAACCAGTTGGCGAACACTTCAATCTCCCTGGCCACTCGATTACAGACCTAAAAGTCGCAATATTACAACAAAAAAACTTCAAAAACAGACTCTGACAAGAGACTGCTGAATTGGAATTAATTTGCAAATTGGACACCATTAAATTAGACTTGAACAAAGACTGGGAGTGGATGGGCCATTACACAAAGTAAAACTATTTCCCCATGCTTATTTCCCCCCTGTCCCTCCAGTTCCTCATATCTCCTTGTCAATTGCTGGAAATGGGCCATTTTCATTACCACTACAAACAGTTTTTTTTTCTCTCCTGCTGATAAAAGCTCACCTTAACTGATCACTCTCCTTATAGTGTGTATAGTAACACCCATTGTTTCATGTTCTCTGTGTGTATATATATATACATATATATATATATATATATATATATATCTTCCTACTGTATTTTCCACTACATGCATCCGAAAAAGTGGGCTGTAGCCCACGAAAGCTTATATTCAAATAAATTTGTTAGTCTCTAAGGTGCCACAAGTACTCCTGTTCTTTTTGCGGATACAGACTAACACGGCTGCTACTCTGAAACCTAAGAAGACAGTCAGGGATTCCACTGAGGCATTGCGGATAAGTCAGGGATGGGAGGGAGCACGCCAAGGATATGACAGAAGCATGAAGGGGTGGAGCCACTAATCACTATGGTGATTTCTGGTTATCAGAGCAGTCCCTAGGGGAATTCTCCAGCTGGCATAATTTAGAGCAGCCCAATGGTTGCTATCAATTATAGCAGGGGCTGGTTTGGGCCCCAGCCAATTTCAGGATCAGGGTAATGTAAAGTCTGCTTTCTCCTCACCCAGGTCCTGCACCAAGGTCAGCTGGGACTCAGGGATCAGGCCTCAAAAGTCTGGGTTGAGATACAAAAGTGGGAGGGTATGGGGGAAGAACGAGCTCTTCATGCCTATTACTATAGCACCTTTCATCGTAATTAAATCAGTTTTTCTCTTCAGTGTAAGTCGACAAAAATCTTGGGGCCTGATCCAACTCCCTTTAAAATCAATGGGAGTTGTGATCATTACTGACCAAATGCTAGCTAGTTCATATCATAAAAATGCAAAAGCTGATCTCCTTCAAGGACCAAAGTTGTGAATTAATGACACTGATCTTTCCCTATGTAGCAGAAGCAGTGGACATGGAGGAAAGAAACTCTTTTGGAATCCCAGCAAACCTGAAACAAATTCACTATTTCCCATGACAATTTCCAAGTAACATTTTTCTTTGATCATCCATCTCAATTACATAAACTGGGGGGCATCAATTTGAGTCCTGCCACTTTACAGTATGGTGTTTCTGAAATGAAAAGGATTATATCCCTTCACAGCAAGAATACACATCGGACTACTTTCTGCAGAAATGACGACAGGTGACACAGACTACAATCAAGGTAAATTACTTTTGTGTTTATGATTATATAACACTTTTTTTCCACTTTGCCTTACTGGTGAATAGGATGCAGCATATTATATTACAATACTAACATTCACTCCAGAAAAATAAAAAACTTTTGTAGACAGTGCTCAACCCTACAGATCAGATTATTCCATTTCCAGCCTTGTTTATGGCTCTAAAATGTGAACCCTCTTTCTGTCTCCATGAAAATTTTTACAACAAACTTTATCTTACAGAAGCACTGTTAACAGGTGCCTAGCTGTGACTATATGCAGAACTATTATCATTATAATTTAAGAGCCATGTTAACATAAGAAAAAGGAAATCCTTTGATTCTAGCAAAAACTTACAATGAAAAACAAACACTCGATTCACAAGTGCTGTAGTTAGAGAGAGAGTAAGAACTAATCTACCATACTAATTGGATTGAGATTCCGAGTTGGTGAATTTTGGTGGCTGCATTAAAAAGTCATCTTTCATCCAAGGCAAAGAGCCAATGGAACGAAGAAAAGGCAGGAAACACAATTTAGGGAACGCCGTCAGAGGTTAAAAGAGGAGCTTGTAATCTTTAGAATGGAGGGGCAACTGATTTCCACGAAGGCTGAGTTTCTCTCTCCTTTTTCAGTTCAAGCCTGATTTTATTACCAAAACCAGCAACTGGAAAAAAGATTTACCAGAACATTATTCTCATCATTATAATAATAAAAGGGTCAATTAAAACTCAGTTGGGTGGTAAATCTTTTGTGTAGTGGACTGACTCTAAACCACTATTTCAGCTAAAGTAATAAAACACAAGTGATAGTAGGCAGTTACCCTTTAGATTGAAAGTTTAAATGTGCCAAATCTTTTTCCTAAAGAAAAAATGAATAAACTAATAAAAAATATTTCTTAGTTCCTACAATGGAACAAGTTCTCCAGCAGGATTTGACTTTCTGGAATAATATAATATCGACTGTTTATAAAATGCTGTTTCCTCTTTACTGTCTGTAATGGGGTGGCACCCACCTCTCGCAAGCACCCCCTAGTTCAGGTGTGTGTCTGCACCTCTTTCAGTCTGTGGTGACCCCTTCTGGCAATTTCTCTAACGGTTTCTAGTGACTCAGCCCTCCAGCCGAGTCACACACAATCTGTATGAAACACAACTCAAACAGACCCCTTTCAGGGTATTAGTCCAAGGGTACGTCTTCACTACCCGCCGTATCGGCGGGTAGCAATCGATTTATCCGGGATTGATATATCGCGTCTCGTTAAGACATGATATATCGATCCCCAAACACGCACACCGTCGACTCTGGAACTCCACCAGAGCGAGCGGCGGTAGCGCAGTCGACGGAGGAGCCGCGGCCGTCGATCCCGTGCCGTGTGGACCCCACGTAATTCGATCCAAGATACTTCGACTTCAGCTACGCTATTCGCGTAGCTGAAGTTGCGTATCTTAGATCGATCCCCTCCCTCCCGCCAGTGTAGACCAACCCCAACAAAGTCTTTAAGCCAGGGGTAGTTATTAGGCAGACCGTGGGGCAAATCCAGACCACCAGACACTTTTGAATGGACCTCGGAATCTTTTTATTTACTTATCATTATTGTTAGTTTATTTTTATTATTTTCTCTGGAGTCTGGATCTTGACCAAGAAATTGGACCTTGGCAAAAAATAATTGACTTCCCCTTCTTTAAGCACTCCTGGCCCTGGTAGGGGCCATGCCCCTAAAGCTTCCTCCCTGGAGACGCTTCGCCCACTCTGGTCTGTGCTGGCCCTAGCTCTCCAGCTGTGCCTTTTCACAGTCCAGATCCCCTGGTGGGGGTCTATCACTGTCCAATTGTAGGCCATTTCCCCAGTGACTTATGCGGGGGACCCAGACCCACCCACTACTCTGGGTCTCAGCCCAGGGACCCTAAGAATAGCAACCATGCTCCTCCATTCCACAGTTCCCTGGGCTACTTCTCCACAGCCACAGACTTCACCAATGCTTCACCCTTACCTCCTATATACTTTATTCACTCAACTGTCTAACTGATGTCAAAAAGGAGGAATTTTTGTGCACATATTATGTAGGACTGGACCCTACAACACAGCACAGCATTGGCTCCCTAAGCCTTGCAAGGAACAGAAGACCAAACCATATATTAGCTCACCATGGCACAGAAAATGGTGAGCTAGACAATGTTAAAATATAGCAACAGAAATAACTTTTATTGTCCACCCAGATGGACAGGTTAACAGGCATGACTTTTGTTTTATTGCTAAACATTTGCTTTAAGATACGTACGGATAGTAAAATGCCATTTCTACTCCAGACATAGCCAGTAGTGAGGAAAACCTCCTTTTGTTTTGTTTCACAAATCCTTTCTCTTTTATCCCTAAAACAAAGCTGGGCCTGAGTTAAAACCCAGAATCCAAACACCTTCCACAACTTCAGGAGTATTTTTAAAAACCGTCAGTCCAGATCCATGTTCTGCCACTCACTTCTACCTCTAACTAAAAGCAACTCAGAGGCTTAGATTATCCCAACAGCCACTACAGTAGTTTAACGAGTTTTCTAAGTTTCTAAGTTTGATAACCTGATTCTTTAAGAAGCTTTTAATTTTGTATCTGATTTCAAAAGACAAAGTGTCCAAGGTGACAAAGAGAAGTACAGCAAGGTCTCAGCCATACTCTGATATTTCTGACAGATACGGCTGAAGAAATTATTTGGTGGGTTTATCAGGCAAACAAATATGCCTGAAAATAATGATGGATGATTTTGTTGTTGTTGTTCTTGCATATGTTGGTGAGAAACACTAGCGCTTTCTTCTCAGGCATCAGCAGGATTGACTAATTAATTATAAGCACCCTGTTCAGGGTAGAGAGAAATAAAAAAAGAAATACAGTAGTTTGTCTATGCTTATAGAAATGTGACTGCATGCTTCACTTTCTGCCTTTTCTTCTTGCAGAGTAAACAAAGGTAATTCAAAGCTGAAGATATATTCCCACTGATGAAAGGTAATGAGATGAGACCACTCTGTCTGAGTCCACTGTACTAGATAACAGAACTTTGTCAGGCTAGGACAGGCAGTATCTGTTTCCTTAAATGTGGTTTATCAGGGCATACCAAGGCTTCAGTAATGTTATTGCACTTTTAATAATTCACGAAGCAGTCTGTGTCTCTCTTGATTAACGTCTATGCCGCAATCACCCCAGATCCGTTACGGTTGTCATTTTGCTGTCTGCAAGCATCAGTAATTGGTTGCACGAACTGAACTGGGCATTTCAGTTTTTCAGCCCCTTTTATATTGTGGATCTTAACTAAGGGAAACATTTTCTAACAACAGAAACCTAAAACGAGCCTGCAAAATACACAACTAAGTGGAAATAGGTAGGCATGCATGGGTAATTGTGTGCACAAGCACTCACAGAAATATAAATGTGGCAATTGGGTGTATGCGCATACATCCATCTGTAAAATTGTAATTACCTGTAACTAACAGTGACAGCTGAAGTGCCTATTTTGGCAAATTTGGCACTAAGAATCAAATAGATGCGTGCAGTTTCTACTTAAACCAAAGGGAGATTAGATGCACCTCCAAGACCAGGATTTGTCCCTGAAATTTTTTTTAAGTGTCTGAAAATAAATGGGGGAAAATTGTGCATCAGAAATAATGAAAAGAGGGTGACAGTGTTACATGATTTTATAGAACACTCTTGAGTCTGAAACATTTTTGGCTTCTTTCATTAATTTCTGAAAAATCTACAAACTGCTATTTGTGGAAACATAAGTATTTTCCCTCCCCGGTCCATTGCTTAACCCATTTCACCTTGAGTCAAGTTCCTTTGTAGATAAATTTTATTATTTTTTTCCATGCTAAATAAAAGTGAAACCAGGGCATGTGGACAACAGTAATTAAGGAACCATATTTATCAAATATTGCTTTACCAAAGTTTTGATTTCACTTACCACAAAAAGCACTTTAGAGAAATCAGTTTCAACTTGAAAGATAATATATTGCTAATTAGCCATCTTCTCAATTATCAGAAATACAAAAAAATGTATTGAGCCAAGAAGATAGTCACTTATTTCATGAGCTGCTTTTTAAAAAAAAATTAAGTAATCTGCATCTAGAACAATAAAAAGTTCTAAAAACTATATTAAAAGGTTAAATCAATTTTCCTTCAAAGACAAATATTATTATTTAAGTGAGTGCATTGTTCATGAAAGGTGCTAAATTAACAACTCTCAAGAGTGAAGTTCACAAACTAGGTACAGGATGGATAGCAGCAGTCCAAGATTCCTCACATTGAGATAAATGTACCTAAAACTGTTTAATTTAGAGAGGAGATGAATAAGAGGGGACATGGCAGAGGTATACAAAATCCTGAACAGCATGGAGAAGATAAGTCAGGAACTCCCAGTTACCCTCATGAGACAATAAGTAAGAAACAAATAAATGAAACTGAAAGGCAGCAAATTTAAAATTGATAAAAGAAAACACTGTTTACACAGTGAATGGTTTGCCTGTGGAACTCACTGCCACAAGACATCATTGAGGGTTTCCAAACATGGTTAAACACTTATATGGATTATAAGAACATCCACAGTTACATTAGATGCGATAATGTTTTTTAAAATGGGATATAAACCCTCCTGCTTCAGGGCCCAAAACAACCACTAATGGATGGAGGTTAGGAAGCAACTTCCCCTCAATTCCCTAGCTCACCACTATTTGGTTTCTTGCACCTTCCTCTAAAGCATCTAGTACAGGGCTCTGTCAGAGACAGACTATAGGAGCAGATGGGCCACTGGTCTGATCCTGCATGTCAATTTCAACATTCCTGTCATTCTTGCACTGGACCCAGGGAGATGCAGTCAATGACCTAACAGGCCTTTGCTATCTCTAACTTTTATGACGGCAGCTACATAAATTTTACAGCTTTGAGAGCATTAACAAGGATATATTCAATCCCCAAATATTAATATAGTTTATTTTCACAGTTTAAAATCAATTTTACTAAACGATTGAAAGTGAAAAAGATATTGTTCTGCATGGGGCGTTCTTTGATTTTTCTACCATACAGTTCTTTCTATTCTATTTAAAACCATTCATGCAAATACAAGAGGTGATCTACGGTGCTAGTAGAAAAAGGCTGCACAGAATCCAAGCACAAGTGGCTATTTTGATTATCTGAACTATTCACTGAAAACAAAACTTAATTGCACAGCTTCACAATAGACCTCTCCTTGTGGGAGAGAAAAAAATAAAATAAAATCACAGCAGCAGCCACATGCTAAGGAAAACCTCCCTATCTCAAACCTCCCTGCCTGGGCCAGGACTGTATATCAGTCCAGGTGAAACATTTTGGACTAAGTAAAGATGAAACACGTTGGCATCTCTGTTACAGACACAGCTACAAATAATTCAGGCAATAAACAGCACAGCATGTTATTCTTGGCTTTGTGCCTCTTTCATCAAATCAGGGGGGAAAGTTGCTTTCACAGGCCACAACTTTGTCTCTGAAACAATAAACCTTCCCACACTCCCATCATCTAGGAGAGAAAGCAGGACGAATTCAAGGGTCTGATGGGATTACAAGATAATGGAGAAGTGTGTTAACAAAAGCAGATAGCCGCTGTGGCTTAAAGAATCAAAAAGATCGTCCCAACATACCCTTTTTAGCTCTGCAGAAGCATACAGTTGTTATTGCACTTGGCCTAAGAAGAATCTGAAATCACCATATAGAGCTGATCAGTGATTCTGCGCCATGCTCTTTGGCTGTTTTTTCCAACCCCCCTGAAAAATCATTAAATTATAGTTTGGACATTCTCTTTTTTGTTGCGCCAACTGCCTCTGCTAAGGCTCCCACTGGTGTTGGGTGAACCACAAAAAATGTTGAGAGCAGAAAAACTCTGACCTTCACACAAAGCTGGGCTGCATATGCCATGAGAATAAGCTTTTCCAGCTATCAGACTCGAAATACCACAAAAACATCCTCCCACGTGGTATTTTGTCATCTGACGGAATGCAAGGAAAGATAGCGGCATCTGGAAGACGCAGCATGATGCCTAGTGGACAAAGTACTGGGTTGGGATTCGAGACCTGAGTTCTAATCCTGTTCTACCACTTTCCTACCGTATGATGTTGGGCAAGTCACTTCTCTGTAACTCTATTTCTCTCTCACATTTCATCGGCCTTGTCTATTTAGATTATAAACACTTCAGGGAAGGGACTTAACTATGTGTTTGTACAGTGCCTGGCACAATGGTGCCCAGATCTTGGTTGGGGCCTCTTATCCTGAGATTACAGATGAGGAAAATGAGGCAAAGAGAGGTTAGGCGATTTACTCAAAGTTACTCAGGAAGTCCAAGGTATAGCTAGGAATAGAACCCCAGTCTCCTGAGTCAGCCTGCTATCATCCTTTCCTAACAAGACCACCTCTCTTCTGTATTTTGGCAGAAGCCTAAGGGTGTATGAGGAGAAAGGCAGGGGAATTTAAATCAATTCACTCATTCGTAACTGTCACCATTTGGAATCTCTACTTCAAGACAAATACCGTTCCAAAGGAGTTTCAAAGACCTCTGGAGGTCTCCAGGGATCCCATAAGGATCTGCATATCAGATGCTTTGAGCAATTGCTTTGGTAGTATTTTTTAATATATTCTTTTCTGCCTTAGAAAACTATTTCTTAAGACATGTGACCTTTTAATTTCCAAACAAAGAGGGGTGTGTGTGTGTGTGTGTGTGTGTGTGTGTGTACACGCGCGTACATAAATAAAAGCAGGTATTTGGGGACAGGTCAGAGTGGAGCTGGTGGTGATGGTGTCTATGTGTCTCTCTCTCTGTAGGTAGGTGGAGAATCACAGGGAAGGGTCACTGTATTTCCTCAGTGACCTTCATGGCCCTTTTCCAGGTCTGCCCATTAACCTTCAAAATCAACGCCACAGTGAGAGATAAGGACTAACAATAGAGATTTGGTTATAAATGTAAAGCTGTTGTTTGCCAGTCTCTGGGAAGGCCCCTTTAAGTGATTAGCAGCCTACTAAAGTCAACTGAGGTTGTCCCACATTTTGACTTGTGAACGTGCTGGTTCACTACAGGAAGGTTATAATGACAGAAGCCAATACAACCCATACCACAGGTACTAAGGATGTATCTATGCTGGAGAACTGCATGGCTGAAACTTACATTGGCGTGATTTAACTGGTGCAAGCTGTAATGCATGCACACTATGCATCCTATTTCAAGTGCCTCACAAAGCAATCTGTGGATTGTTGCACCTACCCTGCAATGGCAGTACAGCTTCTTGGATCAGGTATATAATGACAATGGCATACTATATCCACATCTGTTCTTTCTTTGGTTTCTTTCATTGCCTACTCCAAAGCTTCTACACTACATGTGGAGTCACATGTGCCTGATGAGAAGCAAGGGCTATGCCAACACATTGCAGATGGAGAATCAGCAGTTTCCTCCAGATCTATTCTTGGAGCACCTGTGGGCTCGGAGGTTCGGGATATATTGGTGGTCTCCTTTGAAAATGTTGACTTTAACCACTCTGCCTAAATTTTCCCATTTGTAAAATGAGAATAATAATAATATTTATACACACACCTCTCAGGGCAGCTGGGAAATTTAATTAGTGAACACCTGCAGAGAGCATTGAAGACAGAGCACCACAACATATACGGATATGCATTTGTTAGTATAATGGAAAGTTAAAAGACAACAGTATGTCAACAGGACTTGCAGGTGACTGTTTAATCTAGTTTCAAACTGTAGCTGTGGCTGTGTTATGTTAGACAAAGCCCTCAGCTGCACTGTTAATAATCATAGAGATATTCTGCAGATGCAAAATAACTATAGGAATGCTGAAAATTACCACAGAGATAGAAGAGGTTCAGGTCCCCAGTGGAGACAGAGGAGCTGGCTATGACTTCACAGCAACAGCAGAGCTGAAGGACAGAGGTGCCTGCTACAAAGAGAGGGTAAAGAGCCCCCTCAGTAGCCAGTATCTATGATGAACACTTTGAAGACTGGGTTCAACTTGGACTGCTTGCAGCTACGTCAAGAGATAGCTCCCTACATAATCTTGGAGCTGCCACACTGTAAGACGCTTCATAGGAAAACAGCATGTTCTGTACCATTATGAAACAACATAATATAATACTTAGCTCTTATATAGCAATTTTCATCCATACATTTCATAGTGCTTTACAAAGGTTGGAAAGCACTATTATTATTCCCATATTATACACTGAAGCACAAAGAGGTTAAGTGACTAGCCCAAGGCCATAAAGTCAATAGAGGAATCCAGGAACAGAACCTAGCTCTCAAGATTCCCGGTGCAATGCTATATCTGCTGGACCACATTTCAGAGTGCAGCATCTGTTCTTTTAAATTACTATTCGTTTTTTCATGACTTCTTAGGACAGAGGTCACCAATCTGTGGGGCATGCCCCCTTGGGGGCACGGAGGAACATTTAGGAGGCACAGCTGGGGCCCAGGCCAGCCCCCACAGGGAGTAGGGGAGGGAGTGCCACCCAGCTCCGCTCCTGGCCCCAGCCATGAACCCAGGGCTCTGGCTCCCACCCCCAGCTATGGCCCCAGCCTAGCCCCCTACCCCGTCTGCATCCCCCCCCACCCAGAGCCATGGCCCCGCTCCTGGCCCCAGTTCTGGGGGGCGGGGACAGGGGTAAGGGAGAGCACGAGATAAAAAGTTTGGGGACCGCTGTCTGAGGAATTCCTGTTCAAATTCAGCTCACCACGTCTTCTAAAAGTCATGAAGAAGGAATGATTTACACCTTAATGACTCACTGTATACATTGTCGGCCATTTTCTTTCTCTGTTAGACATGTAACAGCATGGTGAGTTATACTGTATATCCATCAGTGCCACTCCCTATGCACACAAAGCTGCCTCAATAAATGCTTGAGCTCCACCAAATGCTTGTTGATTTTTCCTTTGAGTAAACAGATGCATTGTAATGTCTTGAGTGGAGACTGATCCGGCACAGTAATCCGGTTTGATGTATTAAATCACGGTTTCTGGGCCACCTTCTTCTTCTTTCCCTTATCTTATCATCTGGGGTCAGGTCATTGTGCAAGCTTCCGCCATCTTTGTCAGTCCGAGACAACACTAAGATCCACCTGCTTATCATCATCTTTGATTCAATTCATCCACCGCTTCCTCGGCTTTCCTCGGGGTCTCTTTCTTAGCACCCTCTCCTGCCGTGCTATCTTCACCAGATCCTCTTCATTCATCCTCTGTATGTGTGTGAACATGCAAAGTTGGGTTTCCTGGATTTTGTCAGCCACATCATAAACTTTGATTTCCATCCTAATGCTTTCATTTTAAAATCTGTCCCTTCATGTAACTCTCTTGTGACTGAGCAGACATTTCATTCAGAACACCTGTAGGTGCTGACCCTGTCTTCTCCTTACCACCAATGTTTCTTCACCATACAGTACTGCTGGGCACACCGTAGTTCTACACAACTGAGCTTTCAGTCTCAGTGGCATACACAACACCTAAGACGTTATTCCACACTCTTCCAGAACTTCCCAGTCTGGACTGTATCTGACATTCAAGCTCACCATCTTCCATAAACCACCCTCGCAGGTACTTGAACTGGTCAGTCTGTTTAGTCCATTAATCTCTATATCCAGTTTCCCTGTGGCACCTCTACTGACCCACAGACCTCAGTCTTAGTCATGTTCATTTTTGTTCCATGCCTGCTTCACTGGTCATACCACTAGTTTACAATTTCCTCTACGTCAGTGGTTCTCAAACTTTTTTTTTTGTGGACCACTTGAAAATTGCCGAGGGTCTCAGTGGACCACTTAATGATCTTTCCAAATGTTGTTTGTACCATTAGCTAGCTATTGTAAAGCGCTTTGGATAAAAGCGCTACGTAAAAAAAAGTATTAACATTTTTTGTTCTACAAATAAAAGCACACAACTCATATTTTAATATCAGTAGTCTTACCTTTCTAATGCAATGGATGTGCCCTCTCTCCCCCGCCGCAGCAGCTCTCGAGCTGGGGCTGGAAAGGAGGGGGATCTCTCCTTCTCTCCCCCATCGCGGCAGCTCCCGAGCTGGGGCTAGAAAGAAGAGGGGATCTCTTCCTTGCTCCCCTGCCACGGCGGCCCCCAAGCTGAGGCTGGGACGGAGGGCCGTCTCTCTCTGGCAGCCACAGCCCTGGAGCCGGGGAAAGTTGCCTCTTTCTCTGGCCACCGCAGCCCTGCACATCCCAAATTCCTCTCACCCCCTCTTCTCACCCCACTGCCCCCTCCCACCTACCCCTATTTCCCCCAAGGCCACCACCTCACCTTACATGTGCGTCTTTTCCAAGGTACAGGTACCTAATTAGGTGGGTGGCCCGTCATTCTCTTGTGTGCGGCCGCCCAGGCACGCACCTTAGAGGGAACTATCCGCAGACCACCTGAATGGAGCTCTGAGGACCTCTGCTCTAGGTTTTCTTTTGAGGACACTCTTATTGCTATGTCATCTGCATATAGCAGCATCTCAGCTTTTCCCATTGAGACAAATGCAAAGTAATGCACATTGGAAAACATAATCCCAACTATTCATACAAAATGATGGGGTCTAAATTAGCTGTTACCACTCAAGAAAGAGATCTTGGAGTCATCATGGATAGTTCTCTGAAAACACCTATTAAATGTGCAGCAGCAGTCAAAAAAGCTAACAGAATGTTAGAGACCATTAGGAAAGATAGATAGTAAGACAGAAAATATCCCAATGCAACTATATAAATCCATGGTACGCCCACATCTTGAATACTGCGTGCAGATGTGGTCGCCCCATCTCAGAAAAGATATATTGGAATTGGAAAAGATACAGAGAAGGGCAACAAAAATGATTAGGGGTATGGAACAGCTTCTGTATGAGAAGAGATTAAAAAGACTGGGACTTTTCAGCTTGGAAAAGAGATGACTAAGGGGGAATATGATAGAGGTCCATAAAAAGGTGTGGAGAAAGTGACCAAGGAAATGTTATTTACCTCTTCACGTAACACAAGAACTAGGGGTCACTCAATGAAATTAATAGACAACAGCTTTAAAACAAACAAAAGGAAGGACTTCTTCACACAACACAGTCAACCTGTGGAACTCATTGTCTGCCGATGTTGTGATGGCCAAAACTATAATTGGGTTGAAAAAATTCTGGCAAGTTAAATAAAAAAAGTATAACTAGGCAGGCCAAAAAAGAATTTGAAAAGCAACTAACAGAAGACACAAAAACTAACAGGAATTTTTTTTTTTTACATACACAAGAAGCCTGCCAAACAATTCTGTGGGGCCACTGGACGATCGAGGTGCAGAAGGAGCACTCAAGGAAGACAAGGCTGTTGTGGAGAAGCTAAATGACCTCTTTGAATCAGTCTTCACTGCAGAGGATATGAGGGAGATTCCCACACCTGAGTCAGTCTTTTTAGGTGACAAATTTGAGGACCTGTCCCAGACTGAGGTGTCAATAAAGGATCTTTTGGAACAAATTGATACACTAAACAGTAATAAATCATCAGAACCAGATGGTATTCACCTAAGAGTTCTGAACGAACTTAAATATGAAATTGCAGAAATATTAACTGTGCTATGTAACTTATTGCTTAAATCAGCCTCTGTACCAGATTAGCTAATGTAACACCGATTTTTTAAAAAGGCTCCAGAGCCAATCATGGCACTTACAGGCGGGCAAGCCTCACTTCAGTCCCAGGCAAACTGATTGAAAGCTGTAGTAAAAGAACAAAATTATCAGACACATAGATGAACACTATGTTGGGGAAGCGTCAACACAGCTTTTGTAAAAGGAAATCATGCCTCACCGATCTCTTTGTGAGGGAGATCAAAAAACATGTGGACAAAGGTGATCCAGCTGATAGAGTGTACCTGGACTGTCAGAAAGATCCTTCACCAAAGGTTCTTAAGAAAAGTAAGCACTCATGGGATAAGAGGGAAGGAACTCTCATGGACTGATCTCACGTCTCAGGATTGACAGACATAAATTAAATGCTTTTTTGAGATTAAACTGGACTTCTTACAATGACCAATAATATATCAGCATGACAGCAGAGATTACAGTGGACTCAGAGGTTAAATAAAGTCTTGCCTGCTCTGAAGATTAATTATTCTACGTCTGGAAACATCCCAACGTCCCTGAGAGCTGCTGTGTTAACCTTGGAGACCTTTGGCTCCAACAGATTTCAAGTTCAGCTCCTGGTGCTGATGGTCAGTAGCTAAGCTTCCGAGTTTTACAAGGGCTTTTCTGCCTGTGGGATAAAGAAGAAAATAAACTGCCCAGCAGGTACTAAAAAATATAAAAGCGTCTCACCATGAATTGAAAGTTGTTCCTACCACAAAGGAACACCACACTGATGGAACCCATATCCTCCTCTGCACACTCCAGCAGTCAAGGCAGAGGGAGAGAACTACAACAACTCACTTACTGGCTGTCTATCAAGCACAGTGTTTCTCAAACTGGGGTCGCTGCTTGCGTAGGGAAAGCCCCTGGCGGGCCGGGCCGGTTTGTTTACCTGCCCCGTCCGCACGTCCGGCCGATCACGGCTCCCACTGGCCGCTGTTCGCCGCTGCAGGCCAATGGGAGCTGCTGGAAGCGGCGGCCAGTAAGTCCCTCGGCCCACGCCGCTTCCAGCGGCTCCCATTGGCCTGGAGCGGTGAACCGCAGCCAGTGGGAGCCGCGATCGGCCAGACCTGCGGGGCTGGAGAGTAAAGGAGTCTAAAAACTAAACGCCAAGTTTTGAAACCCTCTAGAGCAAGGGTGGGCAATAATTTTCACGGGGGGCCACTCCACGAATTTTGGTAAGTCGCCATGGGCCGCACATTTCTACTATATTAATGGAGGGGGTGCAGGGTCTAGGAGGGAATTTGGATGCAGGAGGGAGCTCCGGGCTGGTTCAGTGTTGGGGTTCAGTAGAGGGTGAGGGGTGTGAGTTCTGGGAGGCAGTTTGGTGTAAGAGGAGGCTCCGGACTAGGTCAGGGGATTGGGGTGCAGGAGGGGATGCAGGGTCTGGGAGGGAGTTTGGGTGCAGGAGGGGGTTCTGACCTGGGGCAGGGGGTTGGGGTGTGAGGTGCGGCTCTGGCTGGGAGGCGCTTACCACAGGTGGCTCCCGGCCGGCAGCACAGCAGGGCTCAGGCAAGCTGCCTGCATGCCATGGCCCCTGCGGCAGGCTGCTGCTGGCACGTCTCTCCGCACCCCTTGGGGGGACAGAGGCAGAAGGTCTCCGTGCACTGCCCACGCCCACAAGCACTGTCCCCTGTGAGGATGGTGCTGGGGGTGGGAGCAGCGCGTGGAGCCACCTCTCCTCCTTCCCCCCCACCCCCGGTCAGGGGCGCACAGAGACACGCCAGTAGCAGCCAGCCACTTCCGGGAGCAGTGTGGGGCCACGGCAGGCAGACAGGCAGCCTGCCTGAGCACCCTGCTGCGCTATGGGACTTTTAGCAGGCTGGTGATCACGAGGGGGCAGCCAAAGAGCCTGGCGGGCCGGACAGAAATGTTAGACAGGCCGGATCTGGCTCGCGGGCCGTATTTTGCCCACCCCTGCTCTAGGGGCAGCAGAACCTACATATGGATCAGCCACAAAGATCCCCTGTCAGATATGTGGTTTCTCTCACACACCTCAGTTTAGATGATAGATCACAAAACAAACTGAAAATAATCAAGAAGGAGGAATGAAGCAGCTCTGTAAATCAGACACAGGGGAGATTGTCCCTAAATAGGTCAAAAGCTTAGAAAATATTCTACAAAGGTAACTGAGGTTGAAGGAAAAGTTACCTGCATGGACTCTCCAGTATAATGCCATGATACCATAATTACCAGGGTGTTTAAAGATAATCAGCATGTGATACATAAACTTGGCTCTGTCAAGAATGAGATGCAAATTAAAATTCTCAGAGAGGTTGAGTTCCCTGATAAAGTGAACCCCATAGAAGGAGGAAGTTGTAAGAAAAGGGGGTTTTATAGAAACTTAAGTTTCACAAGGCCTCAGGAAGGATTCCATAAAAATCAGAGACAGCTACCTCTTAAAAATGTGGCCAATCTAGTAAGAACAGCATTAATTGTGTATATGACCCAATTCTTCTGAGATTTCACTCTGTGCCTGCCCAGAGAAAATATTAATTTGCTGAACAAAGATACTAAGTTTTATTTATATAGAATCTGATCACCAGATTTCATCTTCAACAAAGCATATATACAAAGCAAGAAGGTTCTTCAGCAGTCTTTAGAAACATTCACAGACTTAAAATAAGATTATGCCTTACTTTAACTAGACATGGCTCCAGTTTAACTTTGGAGCAAACACCCATATTTCTTTGCAACAGAAGTGGTTACTAAATTTGTGAATCACTAGATCTTGATAATGAATGGTTTTCATCTCCCATTGACTTTAATAGACCAGTTTGCTCGGCATCTTGCAGGACTGGACTATAGTTTAATAAAGCTATCAGAAATGGACACTTTGGACCAGAACTGAGTTTACTTTGAGAATATTTCATTCCATATATGCTCCTATGAAGTTTTAAAAGTTATTATTTTTACAACGTGTTGTCATCTCTGGTTCCTTGCTTGAAGCTATTGTTGCTTGCCAAAGTATATCTCTTGGATGTTGTAAAAAAACCAAAACGAATACCGGAAGGATTAACAAAGTAAAAGTTGGCTTTAAAGGGGGCCTGTCACTTTGAGGGTCTAATTGAATAGCTGGGTATACCAGGTTGATGACCAGTTATTTTCATCCTTGTTGTCTCTGAAGTGCTGGTGCACCTAAACAGTATCACAGCAAGGACATTTTTTCACAATATTTAACATGGTATATTTGCTTAGTAAAAAGAGCTGGATTTAATTTTTTTCAGTTTCAATGGTTCTTCCATTTGATAGTGTTGAAATGATATAGCCACTTAATAATATAAAAACAAATAGAAACATTCTAGAGCAGCGGTTCTCAAACTGTGGGTCAGGATCCCAAAGTGGGTTGTGACCCCGTTTTAACAGGGTTGCCTGGGCTGGTGTTAGACTTGCTGGGACCCGGGGCCAAAGCCTGGGGCTGAAGCCTTTGTGCTTGGGCTTTGGCCCCCTGCACCCTGGGCGGTGGGGCTTTTGCTTTGCCCCCCGGGGCAGTGGGGCTCAGGCAGGCCCAGGCTTCAGTCCCCCCTCCTGGGGTCATGTAGTAATTTTTGTTGTCAGAAGGGGGTTGTGGTGCAATGAAGTTTGAGAAAGCCTTTCTAGAGCTACCCCACCAAAAGTGTATGTGTTTGTATGTATGTGGCAAAGTGGGAAAGTGAGTTACAACATCCCAAGACTAAAAAACTTTTGAGAATATTTCATGTTTATAAAACAGAAATCGTAAGTCATTCTAGAACTACATCCACATTCCTTGTTCATGTTCCAGTTTGACTTTTTTTAAAACTCCATTTCTTTCTCCAGTGTGAAGTGTATTAGCACACTTTAGAATGCAGATTAACAGTGGTATAATTCCTACTTCCCTTGAGGGCTAGAGATGCAAAATGTTCTATTTGTTTCAGGAGAGTAGAGTGAAAATTTCAGCCTTCATTACCCCCCTACCATCACCTGAATTGCGAATGACACTAAAAACACACTGGAAAATAAAAACTCAGCACTAAACAGCTTAACAAACTCTTGAGGCAATACTGTTGCTCCTGAAGAGCTCAGCAGACGTTTACTGATTAAAGTCTGGTTTTATCTATGGGATCTTAAGCTCCTTTTTTATGCTCCTAGATGGATGAATCTATTTGTGTGGAAATTTGCAATTCTCTTACATAAAAAATACCAAAACCAAATGCCCCCAAGAGTACATCTCTGCAGCCAGAAACATCCAGTCAATCACAGTGCAGATTTCCAGAACATCTGTTTTACAAACCTAATTATCCCTGATTGCACAGATGCAAAAGTCTTATGAAATATTAGCACCTGAGACTGAAAGCTGATTCCAGCCTTTTTCAAAAATTTAACAAACACACATATGTCTATCAGCTATGGGTCTGCTCCAACTCCTATTGGATAGATTTCTATTGATTTCAGCACGATTTAGGTTGAGCCCTAAATCAGAGCTACATAAGCAGCTACATTATCCCAATCACAACCAACGGGTCTTCACACTCTGCTTTTGACACAGAGCAGAATCACTGATGGTCAGCCTCAGCTTCCATGGCCCTCCAAGCACTCTCCATGCCTCTTAACAGCCAGGCTGGAAATTCTGCACCAACGGTATTGCCTACCATCACTGCTGCTACCACCCAGAGTAGCATGGCCAGCTTCTCTGGGATCACATAGTCCCAGTGGATGCAGTAGTTCAACCAATCCATTGGGTTTCCTATCTGCAGCAGAAATAAACCCAAGCCATTAAATTTGGATGGGTACATCTCCAAAACCAGGGGTGTTTGGATATGGGGTACTGACTTGGGCCCCAATCTGCAGGATTCCACAAGGTGAAGGGGTTCTGCATAGCTTCAGCTGAAAGTGGCCCTTCTACTTTACAGATTCTTTATTTAAAATAAATTAAATCTCCACATTCTACAGTGATGGCCCCAAACACCATAACTTACAATAGTGCTACAGAACTGACTGGCATCCAGTGCTGTAGGACAGTAGAATATTTCTAAATGGGTTTTATTTTTTTACAAACGTGACTGAGAAATTACTTGCCAGCAAAGCACGTCATCCTGTTCCTAACCCATTTAAAAACTGGTACCCAAGAACCCCTATGTATTATTTTTTCTTCATGTGAAGACACATCATTCTCTCTGTCTCTCATGGTTCCTCTTTTGGCTCATTCTTCTTGTGCATGTGGCAAACTGCCAATTACTCCCCATGGGCTAGCAGTGTGGGTCACCTACAAGTTAATTGATGCCACAAAACTTCCCTCTGGGACACCATCTGGGCTGAATTCAATGTTCTCAATGGCTTCTGAAGCGCCTTCCTCTAATACTGAAAACCACTTGTCTGGACCTAATACTAATTTGTTGCTTTTTGTTGTTGTTCACAGCTTATAAGAAAATACTAATACTACTTAGTTCTTGCAGAGCCCTTTTCATACACAGACTGCAAAACACTTTACAAAGATGAGCAAGCATTATTACCCGCCTTTTACAAAAGATGCAGAGAGGTGAAGTGACTTGCTCAAGGCAAATCCAGGAATAGATGCCAACATTTTCAAAAATGGGTGTTTCAAATTAGGCATCTAACCTCAGCTATAGGTTCCTGAATAGATGACCTGATTTTCAAATGTGCTAAGTATTCAGCAGCTCCAACTGACTTCAACAGGCCACTTCTTTATTTTGAAAAAATCAAAGCACTTAATAGCCTACATATGGTTTTAGGGGCCTAGTTGTCCTACCACCTGCTATGCAGATAAGTTAAATGCTTTTGTTTTCCTACCCAGTTCTTATTCCAACAGTAAATGCCCATTGGGGCAGGGTGTTCCTGCACTCTTCAATAGGTTGTGCACTGTGCAAGCAGACTCCGTAAGGAATAACAGTGAAGAATGAAGCAAAACCCCCGTTTGGCCCAAACATACATTCATGCCCCACACTGAGGCTGTATCAGGCTGCATGGGCAAACCACCCTTCTCTACTACTGTCAAGTCTCAGAAGGAAGGAAGCCAGGAAGTACACCCCACATGGAGACATGCATATCAAAGAACCACAATTACTGCACAGGGTAAGGAACCGCTTTTTGTTCATCGAGTAGCATCCCTATGGTTGCTCCACTTCAGGTGACTCCTAAGCAGTATCCCTCTAAGGAGGGGGAGTTTCAGAATCAAATCTAGAACTGAGGAAAGAACTGCACTGCCAACTGCCACATCAGATCTAGAGGCTTCGACTAGGGCGTAGTGTCTGGAGAAGTATGTGCCGAGGACCATGTAGCAGCTCTGCAAATCTCAGATACGGGGACGTTTTTCAGTAAAACATAGATGTAGCCCTGTGACTTCATAGAATGAGCTGACAGCACCAACCACACTGTCAATCATTTAATAAATATTAAAATAATATTAATGTCTCCGAAAGAAAACATCTCCTTTACAGCAATTTGATAGCGAGGCCCCGGCTAATGGCCCTCAGGGTTATTCTAATCTAAACCTCTTATAAATCCCATTCTCTAGTAGATTCTAGAGCTCTACTGTTAAATTCACTCCTTGCGTTAACTCTGCAAGGTTAGACTAACTGCCAGGTCCTGACTCAGAACTATAAAAGCCAGGTAATCTGGAACAAAGAATGAAATTTTATCATTAGCCCCAAAGATGCCTTTGAGAAGGCAGCATGCTCGAGTGGATTGGACACTTGGATTTAGGACATCTGAATTCTGCTCCTAGTTCTGCCCCTGATTTACTGTATGCCCTTGACCATACACTAGCTCTCTGTGCCATAGTTTCCTCACCTGTATAATGGGACTAATGCTACTCACCTTACTGAAGAGCACTATGGAGGTGCTAAGTTATTTCAATATATAGCAAACCAAATTCAAGCCTCATACGTGCACCACCATCATGACTCTTCAGATTCAAACCTCTGAAGAGATATGAAGATTCACCTTCTGTTTGGAGGCAAAGGTAACAGGTAATAGAACAGAACGCAGGTCTGCTGGACCCATCATCTGCTCATTCCACCACAGTCTCTTTATTGAGGTAGCATTAAAATGGAGTTTTAACCCCCACTCTGAATTTCCTGGCTTCCTTTTATTTAAAGCCTGACTCCTGACATTATTTTAACATTAGTTTTTTTGTAAGTAGTTCACAGAATTATTGTAACACATTAATTAGACTTTACAAGTTATCTTTTGTATTTCAGCAAGAATTTTCACAGAGCAGAAAAATTTGCATGAATTATATCAAAAGGCTCATACCCCCATCTTGCAGTAATCTAAATATTAATTATTTTAGCAGGAAAAGGCCTTTTAGAAAAAATTAGGCTCCGCATTTCTAACACTTCCTAACCATGTAGCATAAAAGTATGCAGCTTCCCTTTGGCTAGAACCAGATGTTTGTGCTAGAGGAGAGTTACATAGGAATAGACAAATTGCTTTAGACTAGGGACACTGCAACACTGCAGTAAAACAAGAAGCAATACTCCAAAACTCAAACGAAATACACACATTTTTCTGGGGGCTTGGGAAAAAAAAATATAGGGATCAGAAACCTCTTACAAGATGTGTAATGATTCAGAAGGGTGGAGCTCAGCATGGACACTATGGGCTTCAAGTTCATCTTTAAAAATTCAGAGGAGATGTGAGGAGTGTGGTGAGCAAGAGAGCTACCAGCAAGGCCAGAAAGTGCAGTAGATAGTACAGGTAGCGAGAAACGTTCATGCCAAACTAGTATCCCCTCAATAATGTATGTCCCATTCCTAACGCCCCACTGCCAATGCTTCTGCACCTCCCACATAGCAAACTTCTCAACTTGACCTCTCCATAGATGCCAAAATCCATCTGCGTCTCCCACTTACAATTTCCCCTACAACCCTCTCAAACCTGCTCCCGCCCTGTGACAACAGCAGCAAATGTATCTGAGCTTTGGGTTTCAAAAATCTAAAATCAGGAGGAGAAACATCAGAAAGAGCCACTGCAAGTAGGTTAGGTCTAAAACACAAGAGCACTATCTATTTTTTAAAAATCCATCACCAAGAAATTAGCCAAAACACAAGGCTGGGAGAAAGGGGTAGAAAACACTCAGGGCTAGTCTACACTGGCAACTCAGCACTTTAATGAGGTTTGTGTGGTCGCAGGCAGCTCTAAAAAAAACCCACCTCAACAAGAGGCGTAGCTACCAGGGGTGTAGCTACCACGGGCGGTGCAGCTGCGGCTGGCCCGGGGCTCCTCCAGGCAAGTGGGGGAGCAGGGGGACTCGGGGCTCCTCCTGGCAGGTGCAGGGGGCGGGCTTGGGGCTTCGGTCAGCCAAGGGCTCCTCTGGCCAAGGGGGGAGTGCTCGGGCCTCCTGCCAACCCGGGGCTCCTCTGGCCGGGGGAGGTGGGGGGACACTCGGGGCTCCTCTGGCCAAGGGGAGGGGGAGCTCATTACTCCGGCCACAGGGGGAGGGGGGGGCGTGGGGCTCCGGCTCGGGGGGGGGGGGGGTTGGGGGGTGGAAGGGGCGGAGCTGGGGCTAGCCTCCCCAAAGGGAGGCTCCACCCGCCACCCATGCTTAAAGTGCAGTTATGACCAGAAAAGCAACTGAGCAAAAAAGCTATCTTCCTACTTAACCACCTACACATGTCTGGTGACTTTACTACCTTTGTCTCCTGTTAGCACTGCAGAGACACAACTTGGCAAGAAGGAGCTCTGTTCTCATTACTCCTGATAAACTCTCTTGTCCCAATTCCTCTCCATCATTGGCATTTACACTCTTCAAACACTGTAGATGATTACTATGTTCCCATTTAGTTGTCACTTAGCTAAGCTACACCTATCTATTCAGTTCTACATCTTTCCTCACAGGTCAATACCTCCAGCCTCATCATTTTTGTTGCTCTGTTCTGAAATACATTTGCCTTCATAATGCGAGGAGCGCTTGTAGTCCTTAATGCGGGATGGACCCTTTAATATTTTAAATAAAAAATATCTAAAGTTAATAAAATAGTTTAATGTGTCTGGCTGTAAGAACACTAAAATGGCACCATACTATGGACTGAAATAGTACCTCATCACAGCGAAGCCAAACAGGCACTTAAGAAAGCCTCTGCAAATATGTTGGATTTAGGTATTTTAAATTAAACTGAATCTTACACACACAAATACACACACACCTATTAGTATTTTGTATCCTTATAACTCTTCCAGATAAATAACCTCACATGACAACACTCTACAAAACCACATGACCAACTCATAATCCAATTAGTCTGGGGGTCAAATCCAGCTCACATACGGCCAAATTCTGCAGCCTGCTCACACAAATGTTCCAGGGAATCAAAGTTGCCTTCATCAACTACAGCAGGACATGTGACTGGTTAAAGGTTAAAAAAAAGACAGATGATCTTCAGTTACCTTTTTCCTTTTTTTAAAGAGAGACAGAGTTCCCAATTCATCCTTTATTTAAAACCCCTAAAATCAATGGAGTTATCCCACGGAGGAATTTGACCCTACAACTTGTGAAACTGCTATACGGCCATGTTCCAGGTCTGACCTAACCCCTTTTAAAAATTGGGATTGGGTAATCTTCCATATCCAGTAACTAAAGAGGCATCACCATTTCATCCCTTGATTTCCATTTAGTCACACAGTCATTCTACATCAAATCTATTACAGAAGGGACAACTCTGATTGCTCCCTGTCTCATTCTGCGGTGCAATCCAGATCAGTGAGGGGCTGTATCACCACCTGCCCCGCAACGTTGGGCTGCTCACAAACAGCCTGCCGGCCTGCAGGGAACACCCTGTCTGTGTATAGCTGCAGCCCTGGTCCAGCAGTTCTGAACCCAGCAGCTTGTCAGCAACACATCAGTCACACTCTGGCTTCCACCAGCCTTGGTTGTTACTTGCAGGGTGAAGCAACATACTCCCAGTCCTGAATTTTCCCAAAGTGTGTGTTC
The DNA here is from genome assembly GCF_002925995.2 of Terrapene triunguis. Taxonomy (NCBI): domain Eukaryota; kingdom Metazoa; phylum Chordata; order Testudines; family Emydidae; genus Terrapene; species Terrapene triunguis. The sequence continues at coordinate 3,508,440 of NW_020664454.1, read as the reverse complement.
TGCGCTGTCCAGCCCTCTCCTAGACATTCAGATATTAAGATCTATTACCACTGTAAAGAGTCAATATTCAACAATTTTCTACTTTAACTGGAGTTACCAGACAGTTCAGTTTAAACACAACTGGATGGGTTTAAGGACAAGACAAATGTATTAACAAAAGAAAATGGATTTAAGTGAATTCAAGTATGAGAGATAACGATCAAAACTGTCACAAGCAAATAACAGTGAAAACACATCTAAAAGTCTTAGACTTACTCTGGCAAATTTTGATTCAAGGCTTTGTTTAAAATGGCCTGTCTCACCCCCCGTCTTCCAGCAAGATGGTGATTGACAATTCTTTGGTCAGCATCTCTCCCAAAGGCCCAAAGATGCTGGTGCCTGAGGCCTGGTCTACACTATAGAGTTACGTCGACACAAGGCAGCTTATGTCGACCGAACTAGGGAAGTCTCTACACTTAAATTTCACTCCTGACGACATAAATGCCCCACTACACCGACTTAATAACTCCACCTCCACGAGTGGTGCAGAGTCAAGGTCAACATAGTTAGGTCAACCCTGTGTTGCTTATGTTGACTGTTACTAGCTTTCAGGACCCATTCCACAATGCCCCACACTGACAGTACAATCAATACAAGTGCTCCTGGGGAGGACAAGCACTGCTAAGACAAAGAGCAAACAAGTGATGTAATTACTGCACCGCTTGCCCTTAGGTCGACTTGATTTTGTAGCGTAGCCATGGCCTTTGTCTTCTTAGGGGAAAGAGACACAGCTTACGGGTTTTCTGCCTCTTTCTTTTACAATCCAGTGAATCTTTGAAGTGGATTCTTCTGATGATTACCCCTCAAAGCAAATAAATTTGTTAGTCTCTAAGGTGCCACAAGTACTCCTGTTCTTTTTGCGGATACAGACTAACACGGCTGCTACTCTGAACCTGTCATTATGCAAGGCACTGCATTTAGCCGTATGGAGTGGAAATCCATCAACTTCATGAAAAAACTTGTACAGATACAGACAGACATCATCTTCCTTTCCAAATGCAAACAGATGGACATCATACCAAAAGGACTAAAGGTAAAAAATCCATTACAATCTACATACCACACAGACTATGCTGAGAGACTGTGTCACACACTCTCAAAGAAACTGCGAAACCACCTGATCAGCATCCTATACAGCAAACAGCGAAAGATTAAGAATGAGCTTGTATGTGTGTGTATATATATCTCCTCAATATATGTTCCATTCTATGCATCCGAAGAAGTGGGATGTAGCCCACGAAAGCTTATGCTCAAATAAATTTGTTAGTCTCTAAGGTGCCACAAGTACTCCTGTTCTTTTTGCGGATACAGACTAACAAGGCTGCTACTCTGAAACCTTAAAGCAAAGTTTATTTAAACAGTGAGGCAGACAATACAGAGCCTGGTGTTGACATGCAAATTTGCTGTCTCCTGCTATCTCCTCCCCCTGGTGTCTTGTACTTACATGTAAATTGAGGTAAACACACATTCCTTTGTTTAGGATAGATCTGTTCAACAATTTTTGCCTAGGCATGGCTGTATGATTTTGAACATCATACAGGGAATTTCACAACTTTATAAATAATGTTGCTACATACATTTTCACCATGATGTTATTGACCAGCAAGATATTAAGTTTTCATATGATACCTCACAAGGCATATTTTGTACAAAGATTATTACAATAATGTGTAGGGTGCGAATACAGGGATGCTTTCAGACACACAACTCCCAATCAAAAAGAAAGAAATTCAGCGGAAAGAAAGAAAGCCCAGAGGAAACCTCTATGAAGCAAGGTGCTCAGACTCTTCCTTTGGAATCTCAAATTCCTTGGAAAAGTCAACGGTAGACTCACCAGGCAGTAGAGCAGCAGAAAACAGAAAGAGTGTCAGTCTGTGCACAAAGAAGGCTTCTAGGAAGAAGCACATTGAGTACTGCCACTCCGTCAACTCCCTATTTTCCCACAAGCAGAGAGTAAATTGTCATCTTCTCATAGAACTATTAAAAAAAACTGAAACATTTTGTAACAGAGCATTTCAGTGGCAACATCCAGAAGGAGCAGTTTATTTTACAAGCTGATAATTTACATACTAGCCACAAGGGTTAGCCTGTTTCTCCTAGAAGTGAAGATAAATACAATAAGAAATCCGTTAACACATGCATATCACATACTTCTGAGAAAGATCTGAGCAAACTGAATATAGGAACTGAGAATGGAATGGTCTGCCTCAGCATTTGCTACTACAGGGCTATATGCATTTTCCTTTTTCCTGTACATCACTGTTTTAGTAGTTAACTGTGGAAAATTCAAGTTCTTGGAATGTGTAAATTCAGAATACTGTTTTTAATATCTTATTGTATCTTCAGTAGCAACAAAAGGAGTGTGTTATCTAGAAACAAAAGCACACTGAATATACTCTGGGTATGTATATTATGTATCCCTTAAAATAGTAATAGTTGTGTGTACCTGTGTTTTATATTATAAACACACACATATTTCCTTTTAACATTATTTTAAAGAAATCAATGTTCAGCAATAAGTAAATACAAGCTAGCAAAAATAAGCGTGTGAAAAATGTAATTTAAATGGTGGCTCTCGAGACCACTTAAATGAAATCCACTGCAAATTCCATATTTTAATTAAATGATCAGTCCATATGGGAAATTTCTATAATACACCCACCTAATCCATGTTAATATGCCACTCTGACCCTAAATGTTAACAAAGGGGTCCTTGGTACATATGTAAGGAATTATACTATACTGTAGAGTGCAAACAGGATCCCAGTCACATGCCACAAAACTCATTTTTTTCAAAAAACTCTAAAAGCTACAGAAGTAAAACTCTAAGTAAAACATAATTACACATCTAACTGTTCTGACATGGCACAATACAACCAAATCAGATCTTCATTAAAAAAATATTATTTTTACATTCCTTGTCTTTTCTGATACAATATTTCATGGTAGGGCTGGGCGTGGGGAGGTCCTGATCCTTACTCATTCTTGCTATTTAAGAAATCTCACTGATTCTAATGGGACTATTAAGAGGATAAAGTACTATTCATTTTGAGTTGGGATAAAAGAATCAGAACATTAGGAATCCATTCAGGCCATGACCACACAACCTTTATACAAACAAAACTCCCATTGAATTCAGTGGAAGTTTTGCCTAAGAAAGGACTGTAGGATGAGACTGTAAATGTTAAATTGATTAAAAACTGTTAGGATGTTAATAGTAAGAAACAGAGTGAAAAATGCATGACTGTAACTTATTCCCTAGACTCTGCTGCCATTCATCAGCTGCTCATGTTATGTTCTTGTGGTTTATGAAGTCTTCAGAGCTCATCCAGTGAATTACAACAAAGTGTGCATTCAATGGCTATTATCCTATACAGTATATAATTCTCAAGACATGCCTTCGGTATTTCACGTTAGCTGCTACAGCAAAACCTGCAGTGCTGTTTTGTCTCTTGTAGCTACAATGAACTTAATTCCATATTTCATTGCTTTCATGGACATTTCTTCCATACTTAGGGTGAGAGAAGTGCTACTACCCAGAACTTACATGGCAACACAAGGGAAAAGCATGTGTACTGATAGCATAACAAATGTGCAACTATCTGGGACTTTGGCATATTGACAACCATAACCCCAAGGCCAACTGAGACTTCACAGGAACAGAGGAGGTAGAACTCCAAGCCGCCCTGCTCCAAAAGCATAAACCCTCTCTTCTCCCACTTGCACTACTATATTCTGTTAGCAGCACAGGGGATTGATGGCACAGAACTGAATAGTTCTGATTCTATCCAATAGTAAGCAGTTGTGCACATGCATACTAGCTAGTTCACTATATTTTTTTCAGGAATCCTTGTATATATATACTTAAATTCAACTTCTTTCAAGCTCTGTCCTATGAGCGATTAAAAAAAAAACCCACCAAGAACTAAACCTGAACAATGAATTCTCCTTAGGGTTTTCCCACAGACACAGGATTTGTCAAAACAAGGATATAAAAGTAGGAGGAAAGAGTAGAACCATAAAAAGTCACTGTTTAATGTATGGAGGAGGAAGATTTTGCAACCTATAGCTCTCTGCCTCGTCAATGCACTTAGAATCTTTCACGATGAATCATCTCCGGAACAAGATTTTGTAAGTAAAGAGTTTAATAATCCCCAATCGCTAAGCGATTCACTATGGCGGTGCAATAATAAACCGCGTTGCCTTTGTAAATTTAGCCTGTCAGGGCAGTTCCCCAGAAGACCTTCACAGGTCCCGTCTAACCTAGGCAAGGGCACAAGGGAGGGTCTTGAAGGAGGTGGGAGGAGGATGACCTTAGGCTAGGGTAACTAGTAGTCCCTTCCTAGACTTTTCTATAGGCAGCTTGTGCCGTGTGACTTTATCTGGTGTTCCCCAGCAGCCAATCCGAAATGGGGCGGGCAAACGCGACCGCTTCGTTTTACAATCGTTTGCCTCTGGGCCAGGTTTTGCAGCAGGAAAGCGGCAGGCCAGGACCGGCTACTGTTACCAAAGGGACCTGGATTAACACAACTATAATTCGCCCCCAGCGCACACGCGCGCTGTACCGCTCTCACCTAGGCGAAAAGCTAAATCCGCCCCTTCCTGCAAGAGGGATAAGCCTCCCTCTGAGCAGCTGGCGCTGTGATTCAGGCCGTGGGGAAACGCACGCGGAGAGGAGCGGCGGGGCTGGGAGACGTCTCTCCAGCCTGCACCCGGTGCCGAGGGGTCCCCCCATGTGCCAGCTCCCCAGAGTCTCCGGGCAGGGCTGCTTTCTAGCCCCTCCTCCCCCCACACACGCCTCCTTTCCAAACACAGGAACACACAAGCGCCGCCGGGTGCCCCGTGCAATGAATGGCGCTCCGGCAGCCTGCAAGAGACCGCCCAGGCAGGCGGCCCCGGCAGACCCCAGCTCTCCAGGCGGGCCCGGCAAAGACCCGAGCTTGCCCCAGCTCGCCTCTGCACCACGCGCCGCCCAGCTCGGCCGACCCTCCCCTCCCCGGGCCGCCTGCCTGCCGCACGCCTGCCCTGCGAACCGGGAGCTGAGCGCGGCTCGGCTCCGGTACTCACGGCAATCCGCCTCGTCGCTGTTGTCCGAGCAATCGTCATCCTCGTCGCATTTCCAGATGGCGGGGATGCACCGCTCGTTCCGGCACTGGAACTGGTCCTCCTCGCACTCCTTTGCGGCGCCTGCGGGGAGCAGAGGCAGAGCCGCGTGGGCTAGAGCGCGATTCCCGTCCGTGCCCACCCCAGCCCGGGGCACGCTTTGCAGGCCGCATCCTCTCGGCTCGGGGATCCAGGCCACACTCCCGTCATGGATTCTAGCTCGCTGCACACACAGTGCTTCGCTAGAGAGGGACACTGCATTGGGGGCGGCATGTGTTTCACAACAAAAGGACAATGCACCTCTCCTTCAAGTAGGTTACAATAACCCCCTTCTCCCTGGCTAAATAGAGCCCCCGTTTGAACAGATGCACTGTGCACACATCAAACATCTGATTCACCCACTATGGGAAATAACCCGGCATTGTTTTAAAGGCAAAAGGAGGTTGGAGGGAAGGGTAAGCAAATGCCAAAGTAAAAGCCCCAACGACTTAGCGGATAGTCGTTGTCAGTGCAAAAAGCAGATCGCATGTTGAGGGACCATTGTCAGCGTCTCCGTTGGTTGCTTTATCTAAATATTTTCTCCCCCCCCCCCAATGGAAACTACCCCAAACTGAAGTTGAGAAGGGGACCTGCTCCTTTGCAGAGAGAGCGCGGGGCTCCTGGGTTTGGTTTACGGGTGACCAGACAAATCTTCCCTTAGCTTAACAGATGAATTTCCTGCCGCTACCGGTCGGCTCGCATCTGTGATAGCCTTCCCATTCAAACAAGGTGTCAGCCCTTCCCCCCAGTATATCACCGATCAAAGTTAAGGGAACCCCTGCAAACTGGCTTCCCATTCACTGCACACACTCCGTGCAGCACGGCCAGGAATCCCACACACAGTGCATGCAACCAGGAGTCCGAAGGGAGAGCGAGAGACCCAGGCAAACGCACGGCTGGCACTTGCACTTGCTCGGGTCCTAGTGATGCTGCGTGGTTACCCCCCTACACGCGCGCGCACACAGAGGACATGGACACGGAGATCCCGGACCCACCTTTGCCCGTGTGCAGCTTGAGCAGCAGCAGATGGAAGAGCAGCAGCCGGGTTAGTCCTGGGCGGCACATTGCGCTCTCTCCTTCCGTGTGACAATGCCTCGCGCGCTGATTGCATGCAGCCGGGCTTACTGCCTGCGCGAACGGAGTGTTTACTGGCGGCGGCTGCCCTGCTGCTTCCTCCAGCGTGTGTGCATTGTAACCGGAGTCTGTGACGTTCCTCGCTGGGCGGGCTCTGCCTGTGCACTCCAGACCTGTGCATGCCCAATCGGTGCACTGAGGGAGACCAGGTGCCACGTGTGGGGATGGGCAATACTGAGAGAAAGAGCTGGGGCAATGCTGCCACACAAGGGACTGTTTCTTCCCCCCATTTTTTCTGAAGCGTGGATGGTTTTGCTTTCCTAGCCTCATCCCATTCCTGGAAAAGCAAACGCATTGTTGAGCTGAGCAGACGTAGGGGGGCAGGGTACCACACCACAGATCATGTTGGACCTACATTTTATATTACTCAGGCTGGCAGAGGGGCAAAGCAAATCTCCATTCCCAATGGCAGCTAAAAATAGTCTGCATTCCATCATTTCTTTAATTGGACAAGGCCTCAGTTTCCTCCCCTGTGACATTAAAAAATGGCTTATTAAGCAACCAGCAGATTGCAAAAAGAAAATGCTGCAGCAATAAAAACAGACTATTTTCAAACCAACTAATTCTGTTTATTTGAGGGGAACAGAGGTGCAAGGCCAAAGTCTGTTTTCATTTCCACCATACAGCCCCACTGACCCGACTTGCACCAGTGTATCTGAGAGCAGAATTTAGCCCATATTATTTGACTACCTTTGGGATAATAATAAATACAATAACTATCACCTAGCTCAGAGGTAAGATAACAATACGTCTTAGTTCCTGGTATATAAAATAATAAACAAATATGGAGTGATCCCACTAAAGTCAATGGTATTACACTGATTTTACAGTGGGTATAAATTAAATCAGACTCTTGTCCACAGTATTTTCTGTTTAAAAGCTACACACAAGGGGCCAAATTCTGCCCTAATTTAACAGCATTGCATGCTATAAATCAAAGCCATTGCCCTTCAGAAAACAAACTGTGGGCAACATACTGATATTTGCCATCTTCTTTCCTATGTTAGAGACCTGAGACAATTTACACAATAAATTAAGTGTAATATTTCTATTAGTTTCTGAAATCTTATATATAATACACTAAATGCAAATAACACGCTTCTATTATATAGGGCCACATCCTCAGTTGATTGAAATCTATAGCTATGCTGATTCACATTGAAGATCTGGCCCATGATCTTAATTTTATTAAGTAAATGAAACAAACACGTGTTGTTTTAATGTCTTTAGGAAAATAGTAAATCAGTCACACACTGGGTGTTTTCTTCATTATTTTAGCTTTCTGGTAAAACATGGATTTCATGACTATCCTACCCACATAACCTTCTGCACTTTATTGTAGTCAAATTATAAAGACAAGAAACTGTAAAACATTCCAGAGGTAGTAATCTCCTTTCTAATGGAGAGGTAATCTGTGTATTCCACATGTCAATACAGCTTGTTCAGCAAATGGAATGAAAACAAGATTATAAACTCTATGGCATAGGGACCATGTCTACATCTCTGTATAGAGGGCCCCCTGATCATGATTACAGCCTCTGGGCTCTACTGTAATCATAAAATATTTGATTGTGCTAAATTAGCATTGCAGTGCTAGTCACACTACTAGAGTTAACGTCATTTCAGTACTCTTATTGTCAATGACGTTTTTCAGGGAATAGTAACAGTTTTAACAATTCACAACAGAGTTAAAACAGTTAGACATCAAGATCTTAAGTCTTGGACTGATTTTTTTAAACAATTTTGAAGAAATTGCGTCCACGTTAAAATATTAAACTGATATAACAAAGTTGTAAAAGGTTTCCCATTCAGACCTCTTTTTTTTTTTTATCCTTAAATGAGGACTAATCCTGCACTTCTCTCTCAGGCTAAAGTTCCACTGACTTCAAATTGGGTCCATAATTAAAAATGCATTTGCTTCTTTAAACAGAAAATTTGCAAGCTAATAGTCAATGGAGTGACTAATGTGTTTGAATAACATGAAGAGGAAAATAGCTAATTGTTGAAAATTACTTCAGTGACAGCTTGCAATGTATTAACAATTATTCAACAAATATTTCTTAATTTTTAGAATGCAAATATAGTGCACATTTGTGCTGGTGGGATTGCTGTGACAGATTATAATAAATACCTCATTTGCTTTGAGCTATTATAATCCATCAGGTCAAACCTCTCTTTTAAAAATGTGTCAAAATACAGATTTACGATAGTTTTACAAATCCTGGTCTCATTCCTCTCTCTCTCTCTCTCTCTCTCTCTCTCTCAAAGTAGCGTACACCAGAGGTAACTCCAGTTAAGACAGCGACCTACGCTGGTGAAGAAAGACCATAAGTGAGAGGAGAAAAAGGCCCAGAAACTGATAGATTTTACTTTCGTTTGGTTTTTTAAAAAAACACAATTTTGCTAAAATGGCTTCCTTTAAAAGAGAAAAAGAAAAATGCTGTCAACAGTTAATCCTCTACTCCAACAGTTAGCTTTGGTATCGCTTGGCCCATGGAATGCCCTGGGCCTCTCCCGGGCAGGCCCCAGCCATAGAGACTACCTGTGCCATAATGCCATCTTGTGGACACCCAAAGTGTGTTGTGAGCAAGACATGAGAAGTCATTCTTCCGCTCTACTCTGCGCTGGTTAGGCCTCAACTGGAGTATTGTGTCCAGTTCTGGGCACCGCATTTGAAGAAAGATGTGGAGAAATTGGATAGGGTCCAGAGAAGAGCAACAAGAATGATTAAAGGTCTAGAGAACATGACCTATGAAGGAAGGCTGAAAGAATTGGGTTTGTTTAGTTTGGAAAAGAGAAGACTGAGAGGGGACTGGACTCAATGACCTCTCGAGGTCCCTTCCAGTTCTAGAGTCTATGAATCTATGAATCTCACAGGAAGTGCAAAGGGAAGAGCAACTAGGCTAGAGGGGGATAAGGAACTGACAGTTTGGGACTAAGTGAGAAACTAAATCCAGTTCCATCCAGTATGTTCCAATAGTTTAATAAAAGCAATTCACTGAAACCTCAGGCTCCCTTCTTCCTTGAGAACACTACACTGCTCACCATATTTTCCTAGATGGCTTCAAATTAACCTTCTCCCACTTCATTTCTCTCACTCTGGAGTCCCTATATCACAGGGGTGGCCAAACTTACTGACCCTCTGAGCTGCATACGACAATCTTCAGAAGTTCAAGAGCCGGGAGGCACCTGCTGCTGCTCGGGGCTTCATCCCCGCGCGAGGCGCCTTATGGGTCTTGGGTCTTCAGCCCCGCTCCTGCTGAAGCCCTGAGTCCCGGCAGGTGCACCCCACAGGGTTGAAGCCCCAAGACACACACACACACACACACACTCTCCCCTACTCCACCACCCTGCTGCAAGGCAGAGGTCCTGAGCTCCCCCCCAGTCTGGTAGGTAGAGAATGGGGGGAGGTGCGTGGAAGGCTCCGCAAACCACGCGTTAACTGTAAAAGAGCCGCATGCAGCTCGCGAGCCACGGTTTGGCCACCCCTGCTATAGCACAACCAACAATCTTTCAGATAAGGAAAAGAACAAGACAGGGCTGCCTTAGAGCTTGTGGACACTTCTTGTTATTCAGCTGGAAGAGACTTAAGTCACAAGAAGGTTTTTACCTTCCATCCCCACCTCAAGGTTGCCCACACTGCCTCAGTGGTACTTCCAGACGCTATAGCTTTAGGGCCCAATCCACCTCTCACTGCAGTCAATAGAAACCTTTTCAGTTAATTGTAATGAGAGTTAGACTAGACCCTTATAGGGAGGGGGAGAAATCAGGACTAGATTTCAAATCCAAGTCTTCTGCATGTCTGAGGAGTACTGCCAGTGGGCCAGCCCCCTTTCTGCCATGTTACAGTGTTGAATCAGTGAAAGCTGAAAGAAATGCAAAAAGTAAACCAAGAGCACAGTTAGTGATAAGTACATTGGAATTTTTAAATTTGTTTCACTTTGAACAATCTATGGTGTTGTTAGTAACATAGGTAAATAAAGTTGTTAATTACAACATATGATTTCAGAATTCTTTAGTGCCTCTGTGCAGGTAACATCCAGGTGCTGCAGAACAGCAGATGTAGTATGTTAGACCACTGATTGCTCTTATGTTCCTGAAGTGCTTAGGTACAAGAAAAGGGATAGAAGAGAAGCATTGATGCTGAATTGTCTTTATATTTGTGTGTAAGTTACACATTCAGGGTGTGTTCCATTCCCTCATCATGTGAATTATTCATATAGGCTCCAGTTCTGCAAAGACTTATGTTTATGTATAAATCTCTGCAGGATCAGAGCAATAGGGCCCAATTCTGTGAGGGGCTGAGCTCCCTCAACTCCACTGGCCCAATGAGGAGGCTCTAAGGCCTGGTCTACACTATGACTTTAATTCGCATTTAGCAGCATTAAATCGAATTAACCCTGCACCCGTCCACACAACGGAGCCATTTATTTCGAAATAAAGGGCTCTTAAAATCGATTTCTGTACTCCACCCCGACGAGCGGAGTAGCGCCAAAATCGATTTTGTCATTTCGAATTAGGGCTAGTGTGGCCGCAATTCGATGGTATTGGCCTCCGGGAGCTGTCCCAGAGTGCACCATTGTGACCGCTCTGGACAGCAATCTGAACTCGCATGCACTGGCCAGGTAGACAGGAAAAGCCCCAGGAAAATTTGAATTTCATTTCCTGTTTGCCCAGCGTGGAGAGCACAGGTGACCACAGATAGCTCAGCTCATCAGCAATGGTAACCATGCAGGCTGATAATCGAAAAAGAGCACCAGCATGGACCGTACGGGAGGTACTGGATCTGATCGCTATATGGGGAGAGGATTCAGTACTAGCAGAACTTCGTTCGAAAAGACGAAATGCCAAAACTTTTGAAAAAATCTCCAAGGGCATGATGGAGAGAGGCCACAATAGGGACTCAGAGCAGTGCCGCGTGAAAGTCAAGGAGCTCAGACAAGCCTATCAAAAAACAAAGGAGGCAAACGGTCGCTCCGGGTCAGAGCCGCGGACATGCCGCTTCTACGCCGAGCTGCATGCAATTCTAGGGGGGGCCGCCACCACTATCCCACCTGTGACCGTGGATTCCGGGTCGGGGATAGTCTCATCAGCTACACCTGAGGATTCTGCGGATGGGGAAGAGGAGGCTGTGACGGGTTGGATCACAGAAACCCCCTTGGGAGCTGCCACCCGA
>NW_020664454.1:3496118-3496939 GCF_002925995.2 Terrapene triunguis | reverse complement strand
CTTATTATCAAGTTTTTATAAAACCATATAGACTGCACAACGTCACAGAGGAGGAGGAGGAGGACGAGCTTGCAGAGAGCACCCAGCACTCCGTTCTCCCCAACAGCCAGGATCTTTTTCTCAGCCTGACTGAAGTACCCTCCCAACCCAGTATCCAAGACCATGACCCCATGGAAGGGACCTCAGGTGAGTTTACCTTTTAAAATATAAAACTTGTTTTAAAAGCAAGCGTTTTTTAATGATTACTTTGCCCTGAGGACTTGGGATGCATTCGCGGCCAGTACAGCTACTGGAAAAGTCTGTTAACGTGTCTGGGGATGGAGCGGAAATCCTCCAGGGACATCTCCATGAAGCTCTCCTGGAGGTACTCCAAAAGCCTTGCCACAAGGTTTCTGGGCAGTGCAGCTTTATTCCGTCCTCCATGGTAGGACACTTGACCACGCCATGCTTGCAGCAAGTAATCTGGTATCATTGCCTGACAAAGCCTGGCAGCGTATGGTCCCGGTGTTTGCTGGCATTCAAGCAACATCCGTTCTTTATCTTGCTGTGTAATCCTCAGGAGAGTGATATCGCTCATGGTAACCTGGTTGAAATACGGGAACTTAATTAAGGGGACAGAGGTGGCCGTTCCTACCGGGCTGTTTGCCTGTGGCTGAAAAGAAATCCTTCCCTGCAGTTAGCCAAGCACGGGGGGGGGATTGGCCCTGAGCTTTTCGCATTTGGCTAGCAGGGATCTTCCCTGTTACCAGCCACGCGGTGGGGGGAGGGGTACATTGATCATCCCAGAGAATTCATGGCGGGGGGGGGGGGGGGGGGGGGGG
>NW_020664454.1:3322910-3491118 GCF_002925995.2 Terrapene triunguis | reverse complement strand
CGGGGGGGGGCGGGGGGGTTAGTTTGGTTTCTGCAGGGATCTTCCCTGATACCTGCCACGCGGTGGGGGGAGGGATAAAGCGATCATCCCAGAGAATTGGATGGGGGGGGTTAGTTTGTTTTCTGCTGCTGATGGTTAACAGGAAAACCGCAGCAGTCAATAGGCTTTGCTTGGTATGTGGGAAAGGAGGGCGCAGAAGCCGAAAGACAATGGCTTACCATGGCTGCCTGCAAGCTGAATTCTGTTGCCCGGACCTGCGTCTGTGATCTCTAACACCAAAGCCACAGGCACTCAATATTAAGATGGAAAATGCGACCTTGTACTGAAATCACATGTGCTATGTAATGTGAATAATGTTTTTCACCATGAAAGAGTATAAGCATTGTTCTGTAAAATGTATCATTTTAAAAACTTCTCTACTTTTTTTCAACCCTCCCTCCAGCAGCTGCAAATTTTTCAAGCCTCCCTCCTCCGTCCCGAAGGCTATCTCAGATAAGGCGGCGTAGAAAGAGGACGCGAGATGACATGTTCACGGAAATAATGGAATGCACCCGCAATGAAAGAGCTCATTTGAATGAGTGGAAGGACACTGTATCTAAATTTAGGAAAGATGCCAGTGAACGTGAGGTCATGAGGGACGCTTGAGATGAGAGGTGGCAGGCTGCAACGCTGGGGCTGCTGCGTGAGCAAACGGACATGCTCCGGCGTCTGGTGGAGCTTCAGGAACGGCAGCAGGATGACAGAGTGCCGCTGCAGCCGCTGTATAACCTCCCTCCCCCCTCACCATGTTCCATATCCTCCTCACCCAGACGTGTAAGAACGCGGGGGGGGGGAGGCTCCGTGCACCCTCCCACTCCACCCCAGTGGACAGCCCAACCAAAAGGCTGTCATTATATTGAATTTGTTCAGTGGCCTTTTACTTCCCTCCTATCCTCCTCCCAAACCTCACCCAGATTACCTTCTTGGTTCTCTCCCTATGTTTATAATCACTTAATAAAGAATACATGATTTTTAAACGATAGTGACTTTATTTCCTTTGAAAGAAAGCTGGGGGAATGGGGAGGGTGGGTTCCTTACAGAGAATGAATGAGTCAATAAAGGGGGCGGGTTTTCATGAAGGGAGAAACAAACAGAAATTTCACACTGTAGCCTGGCCAGTCATGAAACTGGTTTTCAAAGCTTCTCTGATGCACAGCGCTTCCTGGTGTGCTCTTCTAATCGCCCTGGTGTCTGGCTGCGCGTAATCAGCAGCCAAGTGATTTGCCTCAGCCTCCCACCCTGCCATAAAGGTCTCCCCCTTACTTTCACAGAGATTGTGGAGCACACAGCAAGCAGAAATAACAATGGGGAGATTTCTTTGGCTGAGGTCAGAGCGAGTCAGTAGCGATCGCCAGCGACCTTTTAAACGGCCAAATGCACATTCTACCACCATTCTGCACTTGCTCAGCCTGTAGTTAAACAGCTCCTGACTCCTGTCCAGGCTGCCTGTGTATGGCTTCATGAGCCATGGCATTAAGGGGTAGGCTGGGTCTCCAAGAATAACTATTGGCATTTCAACATCCCCAACGGTCATTTTCTGGTCCGGGAAGTAAGTCCCTTGCTGCAGCCCTTTAAACAGAGTAGTGTTCCTGAAGACGCGAGCATCATGAACCCTTCCCAGCCAGCCCGCGTTGATGTTGGTGAAACGTCCCTTGTGATCCACAAGTGCTTGCAGCACCATTGAAAAATACCCCTTGCGGTTTATGTACTGAGTACCCTGGTGCTCCGGTGCCAAGATAGGGATGTGGGTTCCATCTATCGCCCCACCACAGTTAGGGAATCCCATTGCAGCAAAGCCATCCACTATGACCTGCACATCTCCCAGAGTCACTAGCTTTCGTAGCAGCACCTCAGTGATTGCTTTGGCTACTTGCATCACAGCAGCCCCCACAGTAGATTTGCCCACTCCAAATTGATTCCCGACTGACCGGTAGCTGTCTGGCGTTGCAAGCTTCCACAGGGCTATTGCCACTCGCTTCTCAACTGTGAGGGCTGCTCTCATCTTGGTATTCTGGCGCTTCAGGGCAGGGGAAAGCAAGTCACAAAGTTCCAAGAAAGTGCCCTTACGCATGCGAAAGTTTCGCAGCCACTGGGAATCGTCCCACACCTGCAACACTATGCGGTCCCACCAGTCTGTGCTTGTTTCCCGGGCCCAGAATCGGCGTTCCATGCCTATAACCTGCCCCATTAACAGCATGATCTCCAAAGCACCGGGTCCCGCGGTTCGATAGAATTCCATGTCCATATCCTCATCACTCTCGCCGCCGCGCTGCCATAGCCTGCTCCTTGCCGCCTGGTTTTCCAGGTTCTTGTTCAGCATAAACTGCTTGATAAGGCGCGAGGTATTTACAATGTTCATGACTGCTGTCTTGAGCTGAGCGGGCTCCATGCTTGCCGTGGTATGGCATCTGCACTGTTCACCCAGGAAAAAGGCGCGAAACGGTTGTCTGTCGTTGCTTCCTGGAGAGGGGGGAGGATATACCCAGAACCACCCGCGACAATGTTTTTGGCCCCATCAGGCATTGGGATCTCAACCCAGAAATCCAATGGGCGGAGGAGACTGCGGGAACTATGGGATAGCTATGGGATAGCTACCCACAGTGCAACGCTCCAGAAATCGACGCTAGCCCCGGTACATGGACGCACACCGCCGAATTAATGTGCTTAGTGTGGTTGCATACATTCGACTTTATACAATCTGTTTTACAAATTCGAATTATATAAATTCGGATTAATCCCGTAGTGTAGACATACCCTAAGCCATAACTCCTGAAAGACTAGGGCCATAACTTTTTAAAAGTATTAACTACAACACCCAGGAGAAAAGAGTCCCAAAATGAGAATTTAGAACAATATCTGCATGGAATGATTCTTGTAATATTGATAAGGTTTTTACACAAGGTCAGAAAACTTTAAATACAGTCTTGCTTTCAAGATAGGGAGAAGTCATAGACTCAGTTTTAAATGGCATACAGAACCTACGTAGCTTAATTCATATTCCCTCAATAAGGAAAGAAACTCTGATAGATGCTTGACAAGATTGCCACTTTTTAAAAAGGAGTGGCTCATTAAAAAGCAAATTTTCAATGTCTGATTCGGAAGACTGTTCTTCCTGCTTCCTCATTTGGTTTATTAGCTTGTCTTTAATAATATTTTTCAAGGTAGCATGTTAGTTCCTTCCCTCCCATCACTGTCAATTGCTAAACCACCAGAAAATGGATGCGGCATTGCACATACCCAAACATTTGCTGTGTCAGAAATGAATAATTCATCTCTCAAATAGGATAAATTAAATTAATTTTTAAAAATCCTTCCAATTTTTTTTTTAAAAAGTGAGTCATTCTATAATAGGAGACACAGAGCCCTATTCTGATTTCACATACTTTGGGCCTGATTCTGTCACACTTCCTTATTTTGATTAGTTCCTTCTCTGCAAATGATACCATTTAAATCAATGGGAGTATCGGTGGAGTATTTCAATGGAGTATTTCAATTCCAATTTATCCCAATGTAAGCAGGATGAGAATCTAGCCCAATGCCGTTCAGAAGAATTATCTACCGCTTTCAGGAGTTAAGAAACACTTGTTTCTTCAGAGCTAAGAAATTCTATTGCAAATATTTCAAAAGAAAAGAGCTGACCCCATTTTCTTCACGTGTAGCATCTACAGATTTGTCTGTGTGTGTGCACACTCTCGGAAATGGTTCCTTTAAACACAGTTTTCAGAAAATCATGTCCTTTCAAATCTCCTGCCTGTTACATCATGTTGCGACCCATGGTGCTTGATGCATCAGCCCCTTTGGCATTTTGTCATATCACATAATAAGTCAGTAAGTGATGGATGCATCCCAGAGTAACATGTCCTTCCTAAAGACATCGTTTTCAGAAATACTGCATGAAACACCTCACCCCGGCACACAAACAAGTTTCACTTCACAACACCTTTTTATTTTTAGTTTTTTTCTTGCTAAAACCTGTGAGCAAATTTAACATTCTTGAAAGTGAGAGGTTAATTTAAATGGATCAAGCCTGACATAGTGGAAGCAGTTATATGTAGCATTAGCCATCCCAACAACTCTGCCAATACACCCAGCTCCTGGTTTGCCGCAACTCTTTTGTTTCCATCCCGGGTTCCCACACACAGGGCTGGCCTTAGGGAAAATGGGTGAACTTGTATTTTGGCACCCCAGCCCTCATGGGCGTGTCGACCCCCCATTGCTTCTGGCCCCCATAGGTGCCCCACATTGGCCGTTGCCCCTGAGGGTGCCCCAGGCTCCCCACCCCCTCTTCACCCCTGACCCCTTCTCTGTGCCCTTTGCACCCCCCTGCACGCCTAACTCCTGCACTGTGCCCCCTTTGCTCCAAACTTAGCACCTCCCTCCTGCAGCCCAACCCCTGCCCTTTGTCCCTAACCCCTGCACCCCCCTCCTGCACCCACGTGGGGAAACTGACCTGGATGCACGGAGCAGCTGGCATTGCTGCTCGCTCTCTCCCCCTCCCCCCGAACGCTACTCTTCCGCACACCCTAGCGGGCTGTGAGGCAGGGACTGAGGAGCGACATCAGGTCTCCTTGCATCCAGGTCACTTTCCCCACCTGGGCTGCATCAGGGGAGGACAGGAGAGCAGCAGCCTAGGTAGGAAAAGTGACCTGGATGCACAGAGCGCTTGGTTTTGCTTCTCACTTCCTTCCCTACAGCCCCCTAGGGGGGCACGGAGGAATGTTGGGGAGGGGAGCAGTATCTGTGTGCCACAGCTCGCTTCCCCGCCTCCCCTACCAGTTCCTCTGCCAGGAGGAAGCAGGGAGAACTCTGGGCGCTTCTCCCCCACACGGCACTCCACTGCCAGCCTGGAGTGGTTTCTGACTCTACATCAGCAGCGCACACCTCTGCACTGCCACATGGCGCCCCTGGGTGTTGCCCAGGTGGCCCACCCCTAAGGCCAGTCCTGCCCACACAGCTCTGCCAAGGCACCACACTCCTGATCCATCACACTCATATCATTCTATTCAGTCCTTAACTGCAGTACCTCTGCTATTGTCTACACCGCCTCTCAGATTTGAGGACCTCAGAATGTCAAGTCTAATCTCAGAATTAGTTTTTTTACGTAAGTTTCTAGCCCTTTTTCTTCTGAATTCAACTTGGAAAATATAAGCCAATCACTAGAGTTGAACATTGGTCATTGTTATTATTCCTAAAGATGACTGGTTTTTCGCATCCCTCTACAGTTACCCATCCCAGGGCTGGTCTTTGTGAAATAGGTCCCTCAGTTCTTGGGCAGAGGGAAGTACGGGACACCAGGCCAATATGTACCTGTTAAGAACAATGTCAAAGGGTCTTCTGCTGATGGCACTAGGAGGGCCATCCCTAGCCATTTTGGTGCCCTATGCAGCCCCCCCTGCGGGGGGGTGGCCCCAGGCTTCCATGGGTGTGGGGGCATCCCCAGGCCCCTGCAGAGGGGCAGGAGCAGGCTTGGGGGGCAGGGGAGAAATCACCCCCCAGCACGAGCCGGTGGAGCGGAGCAGGTTGGGGCCGGGGTCGCTCCACTTCCTGCCGCCCGGTGAGTGCAGAGCGGGCCCGACCCTGCACTCATGGGGTGGCAGGAAGTGGAGTGACCCGGCCCCAGCCTGCTCCGCTCTGCTCCCCTGGCTCCCAGCCTTGGGGGGCAGGGGCGAACCGCCCCCCCAGCACTCACCGGCGGCATGGCTGGGAGCCGGCGGCACGGAGCGGGCTGGGACTGGGTCGCTCCACTTACCTCCACCCGGTGAGTGCAGGGCAGGCCCGACCCCTGCTGCAGTCCCCCGGGACGTAGGTCAGGGGAAGGGGTGGAGTGGGGGCAGAGCAGGGCGGGAAGAAGTGGGGCGGGGGCTTTGGGGAAGGGGTGGAATGGGGGCGGGGCTGGGGCGGAGCAGGGGTGGGAAGAGTAGAGCTGGGGCGGAGGCCATGGGGAAGAGGCGGAGCAGGGGCGGGGGCAGCTTTCCTGGGCAGCTCCTGTGCGCCCCACCATTCTCTCAGTCCTTGTGATGGACACAGAAACGTGAACAGCCAGACTGTAGTGTTTGTGAGACCTCCCAGCCTAAGGGAGTTTTTGTAATGAGTACTGGGATAGATAGTTTCAGTGAAGTTTCCTTGTACATACATACACCAAATCTTCCAAGATTAACAGTCCCTCTTGGCAAGCTGGCTGATGTCATTAGTGTAACTGAATGTTCTCTTCAAACCATGGACAACTCGTGAGAGGGACAAACGGGCAGGGAAATTCATTTAATATAAATGGCAGATTTACCTTGTTCTTTTTTGCTAGAATCCGCTTTACACATTAACAACCAGGCAAAATAACATGGGGCTGGCAAAGCATGAGCATTCAAACGTTCATCCCTTATCAAATTATTGCAGATATGACTTTCAGGCAAGCACCAAGATAAATCCTAATTGTGGGGGCCTGATCAGGGAGGTTAATAACCATTACAGATAAAGCACAGCTGGGTATACAGAAACTGTAGGTCAGTTCTGAAAGCTAACTTTGAGTCAGAAAGGAAGGTCTTGAGAAGTGCCCCAGGCTTTGGGAACTGAGAGATTCCAACTGAGTTTGTATTATTCACTCACCATCTTCTTAAGTGCATGTGTTGTAAAACAGTACTTGGGCAACCTCATGTCTGATTCAGAAATACTAGTCAATTCCCTTTCTGAACAGATATCTAAGGACTCCTGGTGGGAGGCATAAAAACAATTTTGTACTTGTTCCTAGCTAGTGTTTGTTAGGGGATATCTGATTTGAAAACAGAGGGGAAAACCCATCAAAACAACTTCCCTGTAAGGCAAAGTAACTCGCACAGAGGACTGATGTAAAGACACAAAAGCTCGGGTGGAGTTGAAAGGGCTTCCACCCTTGAGAAGCCAAGTCACTTTAAACTCAAGAGTCATAGGAGTAAAGCTGAAGCTTTTAAAGTCTGAAGGGATGGAGAGAGTGGAAGTGCAAAGAGCTTGAGGCACTAAAGGCCAGATTTTTATAAGTATTTAGGGGCCTAACTGCCATTGTTTTCAATTGGAGTTAGACACCTAAATATCTTTACAAATTTGGCCCTATGATTCTGTGATGATTGGAGCAGTATAAGAACATGAATAGAAGGCTTCTGCTTAATGCTGAGGACTGCATCTTGCTCTCAGCCTCACCTATTTCCACACAGCCTCTGCTCAGACTTGTACTGGAATATAAGAAACATGGACTTGATCTTACACCTACTGAAGTCATTTGCAACCTCCCACTACGGTGCATAATCAGTCTTTTGCAGACTGCACACGGACTTGTAGGATCAAGGCTCTAGCATCCTCTTGAACTGGGTCCAAGCTATTATGACAGGGGCATATTCCATGTGATAACAGCCATTTGCTAATTAACAAAATTGACCTAGGATTGATGCACGTAAAGACTAGTCTTTATTGTGTTTTAGGTGACTCACAAACCAGAGCAATCTGATGACGTCTTTTATGGTTGTTATTAAAGGGACTCAGCCAAATACATTTTTGTTAAACTTTCTGTTGTTGGACACCCTCTAAGAAGTTTGGAAGTCACATTTCTTTCCCTATCAGTTTTGTCATTGTCTAGTTGGCAAACATTTATTTTTTTCACTCCATCTTGCAAACCTGAAGATTTCCCTTTAATATATATTTTTATTGTTTTGACTTGCCTAAAGAAAGTTGTTGCTAGGGGGACTGGATGGCTCAGAGATGCAGTAATAGAATAAAGAGCATTTAAAATCTAAAGTGCTGGCATAAATCCAGCCCAGATCAGCTGAAACCAAAAGTTATAATCTGAGGGTTGCTTGGTGGACTTGTGTGATATTCTCAGTCCCACTGCCAGTAGGCAGGGGTTCACATCATAAAAACCATCACCACCACAACTGACATTAACATTGTTGTTGGAAGGCTCCGAAGATAGGCCAAGGATTGATTGGACACGGAGACTGATCTAGCCTCCCAGCCTTAAAGACAGTCCCTCTAAGTCAGTGGTTCTCAACCAGGGGACCCCTGAGCAGAGCTCTTCCAGGGGGTACATCAAGTAATTTAGATATTTGCTTAGTTATACAACAGGCTACATAAAAAGCACCAGTAAGTCAGTACAAACTAAAATTTCATACAGACAATGACTTGTTTATACTGCTCTATATACTATACACTGAAATGTAAGTACAAGATTTATATTCCAGTTGATTTATTTTATAATTATGTGGTAAAAATGAGAAAGTCAGCAATTTTTCAGTAATAGTGTGCTGTGTCACTTTTGTATTTTTATGTCTGATTTTGTAAGCTAGTAGTTTTTAAGTGAGGTGAAACTTGGGGGCACACAAGACAAATCAGACTTCTGAAAGGGGTACAATAGTCTGGAAAGGTTTAGAGCCACTGCTCTAAGACAAGGGTGGGGCATACTGAAGGAATCTTAAATCATCACTGTCCAGACTGTACCTGTTTGGTAGATAAGGAAAGTGCTTCAATCTCCAGGGCTATCAATCCAGCACCTGTTATGAGTAGACACATGGATGCATTCATACAGAAGTACCTGATCATGAAGAATCAGCTGGAACAAAATGTTGTTCCCAGAAATACACTACAGAAATCATAACTAGGGGATGAAATTGGTTAAATGCAGAAGGCTTGAAGTGAGTAAAAAGCTGAAAACTGCTGAAACTACTATGGAGTGCATTAGTTCAATATCTGATACACTGTGCTGAAAGAGAATTATGACAGACATCTGAGAGCTCTAGTGCTAGAAAAAATGAGAGAACACTCAACTACTATAGTAGAATCTTTACACTGCATGAGGATGGAAGAGGGCTTACACTTTGGATTTTTTCCTATGAGCATCTCCCTCTGGACTGTAGTGTACACATTCAGGAAGATCCAATAGACATCTATAAACTAGAAATGGAATTCTCTTGTAAATAATATCCTCCACACCTATTCTGTGGGTAACCTTATACAGTTTCTGGGAGTAGGCTCTGTTCAAGGCATCAAGGATATGTACTGCATATAATGCCAAGATTTTTATCTCAATTTGAAGTATGAGACAGTTGATATGTAGTGGTTTCTGGACAGGTGGATACTAACACAATTGATTAACTGCTGTTGGAAGTATCATGCTTCCAGACAGAGCACATTTATTGTGGTGCTGAACATTCCAAATAGGTACAAACAGAACACACCTGCTGTGCTGCTGGGTATTCCAGGCAGAACACACCTGCTGTTGGATGGTTCCAGGTATGCACCAGCAGAATGCACCTGTTATGCCCCTGATGTTCTAGACAGCGTACTTCCAAACATTCCATTAACGCAGAGGTGGGCAACTTACAGCTCCCGGGCCACATCCAGCCCACGAGACTGTTCTGCCCAGCCCCTGAGCTCCTAGCCCAGGAGGCTCGCCCCCGGCCCCTCCCCTGCTGTTCCCCCTTTCCCACAGCCTCAGTTCACTGCACTGCAGGCGCAATGCTCTGGGCGGCGGGGCTGTGAGCTCCTGGGGTAGCGCAGCTGCAGAGCCCGGCCTGACCCAGTGCTCTGTGCTGTGCGGTGCGCAGCTGGCCCCAGCCGGGCGGCGTGGCTGCCTGTCCTGGTGCAGCCGCGCCACCAGCCACCAGTGCTCCAGGCAGCACGGTAAGGGGACTGGGAACGGTGGAGGGGGGTTGGATAGAGGGCAGGGGGATGGTCAGGGGCCGGGGGTATGGATAGGGATGAGGGCAGTCGGGGGGGGACAGGGGGGTTGAATGGGGGCAGAGGTTCCGGGGGTGGTCAGGGAGAAGGGGTGGTTGGATGGGGCAGGGGTATGGGGTGGAGCAGTCAGGAAGGAGAGGGGGGGTTGGATGGGGCGGCGGGGGGCAGTTAGGGGCGGGGGTTCCAGGGGCAGTCAGGGAGAAAAGGTGGTTGGATGGGGCAGGGGTCGCGGGAGGGCAGTCAGGAAGGAGAAGGGGGGGTTGGATGGGGGCAGGGGGCAGTTAGGGGTGGTGGGTCTGGGGGCAGTCAGGGGACAGACAGCAGGGGGGGTGGATGGGGCAGGGGTCCCGGGGAGGCCGTCGGGGGGGGGAAGAGAAGCAAGGGGGGTCAGATAGGGGGCAGGGGCTGGGCCACGCCTGGCTGTTTGGGGAGGCACAGCCTCCCCTAACTGGCCCTCCATACAATTTCTGAAACCCGATGCGGCCCTCAGGCCAAAAAGTTTGCCCGCGCCTGCATTAACGTGAGGCTAACATATAAATCCAAGGCGTCAATGCCAACAGCTGCAGTCGGGTAGCAGAGGACCAGCAGCAAAAGGGTTAAACAAAAACTACACAACAAAGAGCTCTCATTTATTTTATGCTTCGCTGAAGATATATGAGATCTGGGGGCTCTTTTCTATCTGGAGTTATGCAGACATGCTTTGCTGCATTTTTGAAAATGATGTGCCTAATCTACAGAGTTTTTCCCAGGCTACATTGTGGTATGGTCCCGGGTATCTCATTAGAACAACCGATAGTTTTTAGAGACATGTTTGCTCACATTGGTTTATGATTCAAAGATTGAAATGACTGGTTAACCCTTTCCAAGATGATGATTTCATTTATGGTATTCAAGAGATAAATGGTTATTTCAAAGCACAAATGATTCTGTACAATTGTATCTCTAGTTAACAGTAAGCCAGAATTGCTCATTATCCTTATTTTCTCTGCTATATTGTCCTTTCCATTTAATAATGGCCTAGATATC
This sequence comes from Terrapene triunguis, assembly GCF_002925995.2. NCBI lineage: Eukaryota > Metazoa > Chordata > Testudines > Emydidae > Terrapene > Terrapene triunguis. The sequence goes on along the minus strand of NW_020664454.1, from coordinate 3,480,357 downwards.
ATTTATATGGGGTGGCCACATCTGGAGACTTTATTGTATTATATTAGAAACCGTATTTCCATATTATCTGTGCCATTCAAGATGCACCTCTATGGATATTTTCCCTTGGTTAATTAAGCACTGAGCTGAGTATTAGCTCACATCCTGGCCTTCCTTTCAGAGGTGGGGCTGAGCAGCACCTTCTCTCAGTGAGCTAATATATTTCAGCTGAGAAATTAATAGTGGGATTTCTCTCTGCTGTACCTTATAGAGAGAGATTCTGTCTTCTGTCCTGTATTCCCTTTGCTATATTTAATACTGTTTTGTCTCTGTATAATCTGCATTGATTTTTGCTCTCTGAAGAAATAAACCACATTGTAAAAAAATCAGAAGAAGTGCTACATTAACAATAACGTGAAAGGAAATCTGTGTGGGCAATGTCTGTGCAGAGGGTGTGAGCCTACTGCATGTATGATGTATATAGGTATGGACATGTGTGTATTTTGTGTTTGTGCAGATTAATGAACATGCAGTGAACTTCCATGAACAGTGTGTATTGTAAGCAGATACAATATGATTCTGCATACAGCGTGTGTGCGTGCACATGCAGTGTACACTGTCTGAATACATGTGCAGAGCATGTGCTAATATATGTGTATGTGCATGCATGAGGTTATGTACTAGGACTCTACTAAAATACAGACAATTTGTGGAATAGACTAATTTTGCATTGGTGAGAGGAGCTCAGCAACTCCCCATCTTTGCTGTAGGCTAGACTGTGCAATCCTTACTCAGGTTGGAAAGTACTTAATTCCACAAGTAGTCCCATTGACTTCAGTGGAATAACTCATGGGAATCAATGCTCACCAGTGTGAGTAAGGGTTGCACAATCTAGCCCTGTGTTTGGTTTGGAGGGGCAGGCAGGACGGGAGAGAGGAAGGGTTATTTACATCTCTCCTCACACTCTACACCACACCTGGGCAGGTGTTTTCCTGTCTGACTCCTCCTCTTTCCCCACCATACTGTCAGGGGACTAGGGCAGATAAATTTGGCAGCTCCATGTGAAGAGGGACAGAGATGGAACTTCCTTTGGCGATACTTTATTGTCCTGAGAAGACATCTCTCTCTCTCTCTCTCACACACACACACACACACACACACGGCTCCTTGTTGTTTTTTTAAACATTTCTGAGTCTGATGTCAGAATCTAGCTTATAGCTTTAAAGGCAGCTATTTGAACTAGACTTAGACTTCGATTGCTGGTTATGATGACCGGATGAGGATAAGACTGAGAAATACTGGAAACATTCAGCGTTGCAACTTTTTACATGATACTGAAATATGCAATTATTTTAAGAAATATTGCTGGATTCATTTATTTTTTTGTTATAAGAGGAAGTGTTTTCCCCCTTTACTGCCTGGCCATAGAAACAATAAACCCTTCACCCATCTAAGGAGGGACAGACACAGATCTCCCCCTTGTTGATGGTGCTCCATATATGGGTAAGAGCATGAGTGGCACGTAGACTCCGAGGTCGGGGAGGCTAGCCCCTAGCCCCGCCCCTTCTTCCCTCCCCCATCCCTACTGGAGCCCAGAGCCCCCCACCGCGGCCACTGGTCTCCGCCCCGGGCTAGCACCCCCAATCCCGGAGCCCCGGGAGAGCGGGTGGTGCGGCCCCAGCCCTAGAGTGCCAGGAGGGCAGCGTACACAACCCGAGTGCCAGCCAAAGCCAGGGCCACTACACAGGGGAACTGGGAAGAGTGGGCCAAAGCGGGAAGCAGGAGGGGTCTGGGGGCAGAGCCACGCCTGGCTGTTTGGGAAGGCACAGCCTTCCCCAGCCTATGATATCCACCGCCCATGGGCAAGAGAATGAAGTCAAGGACAACGTGAGATGCACTCTCTGCCTCCTCTTGTGCAGTAATCCCAACCCCTGCTAGCATCTGACCTAGGATCCCAGACACAGCTGCATATTGTGGTGGTGTATTTCTAGTGATTATTCTTTACTGTGGAGAGTTAAATGGACTAGATGTATAATCAGGATGTGCATGTGATCAGCTTTGTGCACAAGGAGCCAACTGTCTCATACTTCATCCAGGACTTAAACATGCAACTCTAGGACTATGATCTCGTGGTTACAGCAGTTTTTAATTTGTGCCAGGGCACCTCTGGGCTTGGCAATTCATAGCCCCGGCACCTCTGGGCTTGGCAGTATCATCGCCCCGGCACCTCTGGGCTTGCTGCATCAGTTATGAATGTAAAAAAAATTGCTTGTGCCCCAGCACCTAATGGCTTGCGCCCTGGCACCTTAATTACAAATTAAGTCCTGGGTTACAGCAACAGGGCATGGAGTCAGGACTCCCAGATTCTGTTCCCAAATCTGCAACTGATCCTTTGTGTAGTGTTGGGCATGTCACTTAACTGCTCTGTGGCTCAGTTTACCTAGCCATAAAGTGGGGGATAATGCTCACCGACTGAATATTGAGATGTTACATAGTAACATTTCACTTAAACGAGGCTTAGTTAATAATAAATTCTTATGTGGTGCATTTTTCAAAGCACTGTCCATTTCCAAATATACTAACAACAAACCTGTGAGGTAAGTCAGTATTATTACCATCATGGTAAAAGAGCAAAGTTAAGTGACTTGCCTAACGTTGCTTGGCAAGTGTGTTGTAAAACTGGGATAGGAACTCTGTAGTTCCTGTACTTTCATCCCCAAACTCAATCCACTAGAGCACAGCTAACCTTTCTAACATTTAATGTATTTAAATCCTAGATGAGAAGCCCTGCAGAGGCGCAACATATTATTATTAATTCTCTTTACCTAAGAATGAGCAAAAATTAACACTTTAACACAAAATAGTCAGTGATTTCCCTAACACTTAATGAGAGGTTAGTATCATAATGAGAGGCAGATCTATATTAGACCCCCATGGGGTTTGTATCAAGATGTTAGCAGTGAGATGACCATGCTGATGGCTTTCTTGTTAAACAAGTTTTATTTTTTCACTTTGGTCAATGAAGCGTAGAACGGCTGTCACATTCCTTTGTTTGAAAACAGTAGTAATGAGACATACCGAGTATGCAGCTTTGTCAAGTATTAATCAGTTGCTTGTACTGTTTAATTACTATATATTCTTTTATGGTTTTGATAAAATATTCAATGGAATTAAACCCCCAAAATCAGCTTGAATCAATGTTATCTAATTTGGCTTTAGCAATGCAAAAACAAATACACAATTTCAATATATTTCAGTGCTATTTACGACTCCAGAGGATGTAAATTCCAGGAACATGTTAATAAGGAAGATACATGGTATTAATACGAGTGATAAAAGGAATATAACTATCAAAAGAATGATCTAATTGAATAATAAAGCATCCACTCTTCTAACAAAGCCATTTAGAGTTAGAATCTTTTTTGTCCGTTTTAATAATAACCACTATGTTTTGCTTGCATATCCCCCCAAAGAAGAGACAAGACAGCTTTTATTGCCAAAGCTTTGCCCAGATTCATACACAACAGAAGGTTATAAAACATATTTACACTGATACTGTTCAAGAAAAAGAATGGGAAGGATGGAAGGGCGAAACTACAACATGAAACATTAAGCAGCAGTAATGTAAAAACAATCCAGAGCAGAGCATCCGTTACTTCTCAATTCCAGAGCGATTGATGAATTGCAAAATGAAAGTGGTTTTGAAGCAGAAGGCAAGAAAAACATGAAACTATGACATTGGTGAAATCTTAAAAGGGGTTTATAAATAGCCTTCTCCCTTTGCCAATGTTGTTCTATAAAATAGTAAATGTGCTTGAAGTTGTGATTTTAATAGGATTGAATTTGGGAACAAAATGTATTAAAGATGCTAATTAAACCCACAAAGAGAATCCAACATGATTCTTTATCTGCTGTATGAAAAGTGATTATAAGAGAAAAATCACTCAGGAAATATGATGTAGAGTTTTTAATTGTGGTTATGAATGAGGCAAGCACTATTATCAATCATGCAAAAAAAAATGCTGCTATGTGCTGCATATGAATTTAGCAGGAGATATACAGCCAGACTAACAAAGAGACACTAGAAAAATGACTCACTCTGGGATTCTAGGAAGTGGAAAATGTGCACCAGACTAAACAAAACAAAAAACAAAAACAAAAACAAAAACACAGAGTAGACTGCCACTGGTGGTAGCTCATGGTCACTGTTATGGGAACTTTTTCCCCTCCCTCCTTTTCTGAAACTTTTTATTAAGGCAAAGTTTCAATAAAACATTAACATATTACACTGCACATTACTTATTACATATCCAGGACATATTCAAAGAACCTAGCTAAAGATTCTGGCTTCCAGACTGGGGAGTCGTCCTCCAAGTCCACTAAAAAGGGTGACCAAATGTCTGAATACCTATCTTCATTTTGGCGATTCTCTTGTGTATGTATTTGGTGTGAAAGCTTTTCCATTACAAGAGCAGTCCATATTTTATAACACCACAATTCCATAGGAGGAGTCATCACATTTTTCCAATAATGTGTAATAAAGTCTAGATGCTAACAATAAAAAAATTAATTTGTCATTCTGTTTAAAATGCAGCTCCTTTACTGGAGCATTAAGTAAGCAGGTCAGGGGATCTCTAGGAAGCCAACATTTTGTGTTATGGGAACTTTTTAAAAGAGAAACTAAAAAGCTTTGGCCAATGAGAACACTGGTTACGATTCCGATCAGTAATGAAACCTGGGTCTGATTCTCCTCTCTCACCACTGTAAAATCAGGAGTATCTGTTATAATAGCATAAACTCCCCAAATGGTAAGAAGTTACAGTTTATAATAGTAAAAATTTACAGTTTTGCAGAGGAACTTTCATGCCAAATCACTTTACAGTCTGAAGTGCTAAACTGTGAAAGTGCTTACTCAATTTTTACATGGCGACGAATCAGCACAATCCCACCAAAGCCACTAGGATCTTGACCTGATAAGCAATGAATTAAAACTGAACAAGAACTTGCAAGTTTGGTCCTATACACACAAGGAATCACCTTAGCCACCTCTGGGATAGGTCAGTTTTCTGGTCTCTCAGGCTTCCCATAAAATAGTACACATCTAAGCAGAAACCTGGAGCTCAAAACAGTCTGTGTTTCCAATGGTTAGAACAAGCAGCGGAGAATAATTTCTCATAGTTTCTATTTCCAGATCTGCTATTGAGCCCCTGTGTGCCCTTGGGCAAGTCACTTAACTTTCCTGTATCAGTTTAGCCATTGGTAAAATGGGAATATCGTCTCCTCATAGACAGAGCTGGCCCTATGTTTTGCCCATAGGCATTAACACCTATGGGAAGTTATCAATCTCCATTTCTACCTGTAATTGGGCACTTCTCCCCACCCCCTTTGCATACATATGCAACCTGCTGCTTCCTTGTCATTTTTATTATGTGGTGAGACCCGCACCACAGTTCTTTTTATGAGGCTCACCTGGACTTTGGTGACCCACCAACATGCCTTGAGAAGCCAGGAGTGGACCAAAGTGAAGTCTTCAAACAGAGAGCCGATTAGAGAATTAATTCTCTGCCACGGCCCACTCAAAAGTCGGATTGATGTATTGACCATTTGTCAAGGATGGTTCTCTGGTCTGTGGATTGCACATGTGTGGTGTGGCGCCCCGATGCAGTTGCACAGATCTATGGCTGGCCATTTTTTACATGGGAATGCTTTAAGTACTTTAAGATTCTTGGATGAAAGATGCTAAGTCTGTATAAAGCATTATTATTAGCATCAGGCATAGCTAATATGCATAGCAGTTCTATGGGTTTAACTTCCCGCTACGTTTTAAGATTGTGGTATATTTATGGTTTAGCAGATTTTCTTATGCACTTAACCTATTATGGTCCAAGTGTTCACAACTGCAGCATTCAAAAGTGCATACAAATAACTCTCTGCTTTTGGTGCCTACTAAGTAGTTGCTTGATTCTGAGCTCGCACTGTCAGTTTTTTCAAGCCCTTTAATGGGCTGTTTATCCCTGATATATTTGAGACCTCTTCCTCAAGCTTTTTCCTGATGGTGGGGGTTCCTAATAGATGGGAGGTGTCTGTGCAGAGATACCATTCACTCCCTATGACAGTAGGAGTTTGTAATATTATTATGGTGCCTCCTAAGACATCAGAACTCCCTCCCCTCCTGAAGCCAATGCCTCCGATTTGTCTTCCCACTTTTAAGAAACATCATAAAACTTTTTCCATAGTTGTTTTCAGGATGACTGTTATTGTCCCCTTAATTATTACCTTTCCCTCCCTATTTTCTCTTTTCCTAGTGTTGCACAAACTCTGTTTGGTTTTATTTGTATAATTTTAAGGGTTTTTTTTTTAAATCCTATATTGTAGTTTTAATTAAAGTATTGTATTACTTTTATTACTACACCCCGGGGTACTTTAAAAACAAAAATTACTATTTTTTTCTATTTTAATGATTTGGACCAAATTTATCTGTGGTGTAACTCACCTGACTCCAATGGAGTCGCACCAGGAAGGAATCTGGCCCTGTGTCATTATTTTGTTGTTATTGCCCATAATTACTTACACCACATATTATTGTAGTCTCAGCACACTGCACTTTTTTCCTTTGTACCCTGCTCTTTTTATGCATATTTAGACAAGGTCTAGTTTTCAAAGCATAAAAGACAGGAGGCTGATTCAATTGGTCCAGCTCTTCAGATGTATTTAAACTGAACTTAAATAGACAGTTCATCTCTCTTTGCCAAGCAACAGCGGCTGCATATATTGAAAGCCTTCTCAGAATTCAGACACAATCACTGCTCTTGCAGTTGAAATGACACATGAACTGATGATGTTTCAATAGGTCACCAGGACAGTGAATTAAGACTCTCTTTTCTTTCCTTTAGCACCTCAGTGTGGACAAGGAAATCTGTTCAGTTCAGTCCATAAGACAGCCCTGAAAGAAGGCTGGAGACAATAACAGAAGTCTTTACATCAATCATCCATTTGGAACCTGTTCACTGACAAAAATGGGTTTGTCTGTCTCTTTTGTTTTAAAGCCCTTCGTTTTCCATCCTTTTCACTCTCACTTTGTTCTTTGGTGCCCAGTATCGAGGCACTGGGGGGAGGTGATCCTATTTTGGCCAGTATATCAGGCCTGTCACCCCTGCAGCTATGTCACTACTGAAGTTACAATATAATCCCAACCAGATCAGCAAGATGCAATCCAAATAATGTGCTGCTTAGGAGGAGCTGTGCTCATCTTGGCAAAAAAATATAGAATGATCCAGTCACCATCCCAGTGTCACTTCATCTCCAGTTAAGGGGACAAGATAGATCTTTGTTTGCTGCGTAGATGTCTAAACATAAATGTTTTCAAATAAACTTCAAGCCTATTCTGGCATTGGAAACTGTCATTTGAAGCTGTAGATGAAATCAAATAACACGGTTCTTTCCTATTTGTTGTCTTTTGTCCCACAAGCAGAAGCAGCTTTGGGATGTAAAGGAACTGTGATACCTGCTGTCCTCATGCTTGTCTTTTCAGAGGAGCTTTTCATTCAGACCTTCTTTTGATTAAAGTTCAGGCTGGAATTTACTGCCAATCTGGCTTTCCATGTCAGAAAATGAATCAAGCAAACAAGTTTCTCAGCTCCTACACTTTATCTGAATCAAGATTTTTCTGACTCAAGAAGGAAAAAAAAAAAAAGCTTTCTACCCACCCCCACATCACAGACAGAAATCCAACTACTCTTACTAATTTCAATGGACATCCCTGACGTCTCTCAAGGTTTTATTTATCAGTTAGAAGATTTGTCCTTGGTTGAAGCAGAGAGGAATATGTGATCAAGGGTTCTGATGGTCAGCAATTCCTCCAAAAGAATGAAATTCCTATCTTCCTCCTTTTTCACACTACTGCGTCTTTCTCTGTTAGTGTTAATTAAAGCACATAGCTCAAAACACATACGCAATTGTGGCCTTACTTAAAGTTCACGATGCTACTGCTACTTTCATGGAAGGGACTTTATTCAGCTACTATATTTGAGTCCATAGACTGGTACTACAGCAGTTTGTGGGACTCTCCTGAATACAATGTTCCAAATAGGCACATTTGGTTTTTAGTGCAAAACAGTAAGTTCCAAGATTTCAATTCTTAAGGTGTTTGCTCTTTAGGAAAATCAAAACACACTAATTTTCTTTGGTCCAAAGAAGAAAGAAAAAAAAATTGTGCTAGATGTAAGAAGATGATCAGAAATAATATGGGCTAGATTCTCCCAAGAACAAGCTCTGCTTGGTGTAGGGGAGTACTGGAGAGGGCATCAGGAAAATAGTATGTACTACCTCCAATTCGTGTGTAAGTTAGAACAGTCCAGGGGCTGCTCTAGCTTATGTTACTGGCCTGCGGCTAAGTAAGGATGGTCCAATGGTTAGTTTGCTAACCTAAGCTGTAGAAGACCTAGGTTCAGTTCCCTACTACTGGGCAAGTCACAGGCTCTCTGTCCCTCAATCCCTATCTGTAAAATAGAAATGTGAGGTTAAATATATTAAAAATTGTGAGGTGTTCAGATACAATGGTGACACGAACTGTACAAGGAGCTAAGGGGACTATACACCAAAGGAGGCTCAGAACAGAGCTCTGCCATATACCTCTCCTTATTATGCCCCCTCCGTCAGAGGTAGGAGGGGGTAGCTGGCACAGGAGTCATCTTTGCTAGCTGAGAGCTCCCCTCCACTAGAGTAATTTTCTGCTGACCATTTGCAGCCAGAATCCAACACCTTTGCACTAATTGTAATAGTAAAACTGTCCCTAAAATCAATTATGCCAAAGACATAAGGTGAATACCCTGGTGATTAGTACATTAGAGATAGTTAAGGACAAAGAGACGGACAAGACAGATATTTCCATATGTCTTTACATAAAAAGTACCAGTGGGTTCCAAGAATTAGGAACTAATTAACCCAGGTAATGATGGCACTTTTCCAAAATTGAGTAATAATTTTAGGTGCCTAATTTGGGACACCTTAACGAGACCTGATTTTCAGAGGACAGGTGCTCAGAACTTCCTGGAAAAAAATCAGGCTGCTTCAATGCATTTCTAGCTGGGAACCCAACCCTTCCCCCCAAAATCACTACATTATTGAAAGTCCTTACCAGTGCACATCAAACCTTTTTGAATTGCCAGGGGGTTGTCATATTTAAACAGATGTGGACAAACTAGTAGAGAGAAATAAAATAAGGTCTCACTCCCAGGTTTCTTTCCAACAAATCTTCACAAAAAGTTCAAAACAACCCTTGTTTGAGGTTCAAAAATCCCCAACCCAATAATTCTGGTTAACTTTTTTGTGTGTGCTTGTCTACATTTCTAGATTTTACTGGGAAGCAGAAGTGCCAAAATGCAGCAAGACAGGTTGATCAACACAACAGGAAGCAAGATTTCCAGAGCTGCTTTCAAGAAAGTCTGTTATTGAGAGATTTCTGGCCCAATTCTGCCAACTCAAAAGATTCCGATAAGCTACTGCACTTTGGGGCACTTATATGAACCTCCAAACCTCTTAAAGTTCCCTCATCATTTGTGCTGAAGCATTTGTATAACTATTGTTTTTTTATGAACATACACAAGGATGGTACTTTTTACCAGCCATTATTATTATTATACTATTACTTATTTAAGTATCAACAATGTGCTCAGCACTGTGGAGGAGATGGAAAACACGGTTCCTGCCCCAGAGAGCTTATAGCACAGGATAGCTGGAACAACCAGTGTAGGGGTTTTGTCTCTCTAGGCTAACTTTTATCTTGTGCTTTTCGGCTTTGAGCCTTTCCATGAGGTTTCAGCTTCAAAGCAGCATAATAAGGAGCAGGAATGCCCACCTCACATTACAGCATCAGAGGTAGCTGCTTCTATTGTCTACTGGCTAGACACAGTCATGCAACACATGGTACAAAGAGCAAAATAGATTAAAACATTTCATATGGAAGATAGCACAGGGGAATTACACACACTATCAGATGACAAAATGTTAATTAGATATGGCAAGCTATCCAAGGGAATAAAAAGTACACTGTGGAAGAACCTGAGTGTCTTTAATGTCTTTGAACTGAATGACACATAAAACAGGAGCGTACTATGTTCAGAACCGAAGTCACAAATAATTTGACACTTTTCAGACTATTAGTGTTGCCAGCTGTTGCATGAAGTATACTAAGAACTTTCTCCTAGTGCAAGACACAATTTGAGTGCCAGCTATAATATAATTTTGGCTTAAATCACTGGGATCAATAGATTTGGAAGGCTGCTCACTTATAGACTATTTCTTCTATTTAAACCATTATTGAAAATACACCACGAGTGCATTTTTCTTTTTGCTGGTAATTGATTCTTTGCAATAAGTGGCAATAGATGACTCTTGTAATTGCAAAAGAATACAGACTGGTAAGATTTGTATCACTATTTGCTGATCTTTTTCTCTATGAGAATCTGCTAATTTACAGAAAGTAAAGCTGACATAGGTAAGCAATAGAGGTGCAATAAGGAGCCAACCAATTTAAATCAGTGTGCTTAGATTAAACACCTTCTTAAATATTTCAACGTGACAATCCTCTTGGAAGTGTTTATGACAAGCGTATAATTGTGCAAGGCAAAAGACAAAGTGGAATCCATCCAGGCTCATCCATATTTAAATTTGTGTGCTCAATGCAAACATGGTTTAGGGAAAAGTGATGGCATTTCAGAAATCTTATGATAGGTTGTAGGCAAGAATACAGGCAAAGGCAACCAGGAGAAATGGAAGAGACAAACAGACAAGCTGACAGTGAGGAATCATTTGAGTACAAATGAGCTCAGTGAAAAAAACAAACAAACAAGATGTCACTGCCTGAGAGTTCATGAAGGATGGACTAAAGATTCCCGGACAATGGTATTCTTGCAAAATCATTATATGCTCTTTGACTATTTCTACTATCGTGAATGGGGAGATGCATGAGAAAAGCAGTGGCAGATTAAATTATTTAGCATCGGCTGTCCAAAAAAAAAAAAAAAAGCTACTCATGAAGGATAGGAGCAGAAAATAGCAATAAAACAGAGAAAGCTGGTAGAAATATATCAAAACAGAGAAAGCTGGTAGAAATATATGAAAAAGGCTTCAATTTACAAGTGAGTGAAAGTCATGAAGTGACCTAACACGGATGAAGTGAACAATAGATAGAGTAACTGAACAAGAAAGAGGAATTTGTTGTTTCCTGATTATTATTTTCCTGGAATATATAGGTTCAGCATGACAATGAGTCTTATTCTGCCCTGCAGCTCCAGAAGGCAGGACCAGACCAGTCAACCAGAGAAAGGAGGTTTGGCTCTCACATTCTGTTAATTCCAGCCATCCCCCAGTCCCAACCTGATACACGTTCTAAGAACTTTGGAACAACAGTATCAACAGCATTAAAACACTACATTACCTTGTTCTGAGACATCCATCTACAGAACATAAAAGACTAAGGTCAAATGTAACTAAGCCTCAAAACCTCTCAAAGCAGTTTTCATAGTAACAAGGTACAGACTGAGGTTCAGATTTACTGACAACGGGAATGTTGATAACAATACTAGGACAATGTCTTTTTTTTTTTGTTCATTGGATTTTTAACTTCCACCTGCATAGGCACCACAATCAGGCCACAGAGATTATGGCTGAACATGTCATCTGAGCGCCTTTAATAACGCATCATCCCCTGGTACCAGGCTGCAGTGTCAGCAGTGAGCAGGGGGGAAAAAAAAAATCTAGCACAGAGGTAAGCATGCCACCTGCTGAACCATACTGGCATATGATTATAAGAATACAAGTGTGATCAAGTCACATATTCTCTGTCAATGTCAGACAAAGATGGAACAATAACTGCAGAAAAGACAGCTTTCTACCACACCGAGAAAAAAGTGTAACCAGCATCTCTGCATGAGTTTAGCCACATAAACAGGGACTCACTGCGCGTCAGCAATCCTTATGACATGTAGAATGAGCAATGAAGCACAAGAATAAGACGTAACCCAAGCAATGAGGGAAGATGGGACAGCAACTACAGCAGGAATGAAGGCAACAAAAAATGGAGACAATCAAATCTACTTATATTTCTGCTCCCTGTATTATCATAATCTGATTTTTTGTAGTATTGTTATACACAGATTTATAGGAACATTTCCCTGCATTGCTAACATATAATGTAAGGCCACATTCTATAGGATTTTGAAGAATTAAAACTAGAGATGGGCCAGAATTGGTACTATTGATCCAAACTCACCTGAACTTTGAGGAACTTCAGTAATATGAACATTGGATCTGCCCTCTCTCTGTTTTCAACCAGTTAAGGTTTTAGAAATAGGCCAAAACCCAGAAGCATTTATCTGAACTTCCCTGAACTTCGGGGTTCAGCTGAAATAAAGTAAAAAATGAGGTACATGGATCCAAAACCTCCCATGGCTATGGCCCCGGCCCAGCAAAGCACTGAAGTACCGCCTTAAATGTAAGCATGTGAGCAGTCACAGTAACTTCAAGCCTGCAGCTTGAGAATGTGACTACAGGCTTTCAAGAAGCCATGCCCCTCCACCTCCACAGTCTGTCTCACTCTCATCTAGGCATGAAATAGTTTAAGCCCTGATCCTTGCAAACTGTTTGTGTAAACCTAGCACTGTCTTACATACACCGATTAAAACCACAGCTTTCCTCAATATTATCTGTGTAAATTCATATTAGTTTTTTATATATGTGGGCAACAAAAATGGAGCTCCAGGGTCCAATCTTCCATGTACACTTTTTTCTGCAAATCAGTATCCAAATTTGCCTCCTCTCTATCACACAGAATGAAATTGCTCATTGGAAATTGGGACATAAGCTACAGTCCGTATTTATAAATTTGTGCTGCCCACTTTCATTTGTCACCTAGTATGCTAATGTGGCCTTGAGAGGTACAGCCTGTGAGAAAGTCAATCATTATCAGCAGCCATGGGAGATAAGACACATATATGGGAAAAGCTTAGCTGAATTCCAAGATTTTCAGCTTTAGTACGTCTTTAACATGATGATTGAATCTTTACAAGTAAACACGTGAGACTGGATTCACAGGGGACCCAGCTGAGGTCACTCAATTAGGGTGAACTGCAAAGAATCGGGCAGACAAGCCCCAAAGCTGGTGGATATTTCAATACTTAGATTTACCAAGCCAGCACAAAACAGCTTCTTTATTACCTCATTGCTTACTCAGAAGTCAACAACACAGTTCCATTAAAGTAACCCAGCCTCAGGCCTCCACCTAGACACCTAAGTCAGATATGATGAGGATTAATGAAAATCTTATTCATCATATAAAAAAAGTTCTACCAATCCCAAAGGATCGGACACATTACCTCCCAGGTTAATGAATATTCCAGATCTTACCCCATTCTTATTAACTAAACTAAAATTTATTAAAAAAGAAAAGAGAGAGAGTATGGTTAAAAGATCAGTATATATACAGACATGAGTTCAATTCTTGAGGTTCAGATTCATAACAGAGATGGTGAGCTTTATAGTTGCAAAGAGTTCTTTTAGAATTTAGCCCATAGGTTATAGTCCAATGTCCAATATCATATTCAGGGTGTTCCAGTTTAGGACTGGGATCTCAGTCCTTATGGCTTAGGCTTCCCCTGCATGAAGCTTCAAGCAGATCTGAGATAAAAAGGATTGGGACCCAAACATCTTTTATAGAATTCAGGCCCTCTTTGTCCCTTGGCGAACAATAGGCCCTCATTTCCTAAGCATCTCAGGTAATTACTCACACAGATTAACATAAGGCAATTGCCTGTTTTTCCACCATTCGCAGATGATTGGCTATACATTTCAAAGAGAGATGAATACAGCGATATCCTATATTTAAAGTTCATTTATGTCCCTTTGATCTGTGAATTAACAGAATACAGCATAGACAGGGACTGTTTGATTATACTGTTGTCCACTACCAATATATATGTAGATACACAAAACTACAAACATTATCTCCCCATATGTCTTTAAGGGTTGAATTTGAGTCATTCATCCTGCAGGATGCTTAACCCTTTCTGGTCATGCATCACAACATGAAAGCAGTTATTTTCCTTTATGCTAGGAGTGGCTCCCCCAATGCCTATTCACAGTAGCTTCAATGAAGGCGTTGTGTACTCCAGTTCCATTCTTTCCCATACAGACTTTACCCTAAGACAGGCAAGGCTGGACAACCCCTACAGCTATTTGGGGGGGAAGAGCGGGACCTACAAACGTACTAAAGCACCTCTTCAGGAACTGAAGCCAACAAGCCTTGGAAGAGCACATTAATAACACAGAATCAGCATTAATCACTTCAGAATGGTTAACATGGCATTAAAATAAGGCCACTCCTTTTGCTAAAATGACCCACTAAAATAATTTATGCAGCCTGCCAAAATAATTTGTGTCATCTGCAATTTTTCTCTACACTTACAGTCACACACACTGGACATAGTTGTGGAGTAAAATCAAGCCACCCTCTCTGGTTAGAATTTACACTCTCTCCTAGCTGCTAGTTTCACAGAAATAGTCTAGCCAAAACACCATGGAAGTTCAGAAGGTTCCAAAAGCAGTTTTGCAATATGACTACCCTTTATATTTAGCTTTACTCTGACTACCACAGCCCGGCTGTATTCTCACCTGCTGAGAAACTTATTCCTGACAAAGTTGCACACCTACACATATGTTCAGATCCTGCTCCTACTGAAGTTGCAGGTAAAACTCTCACTGACTTCAATGTGAGCAGGATTTGGCCTACAGGCTTTTAATGCAGGCTAGTTTTAATCTCCCCATCATTTTTTTCACCCAGAGGGTTTTTAACTGCCTTTTTTTGTTGATGATGATGTTGTTGCCCTGGCACTGATTTTCCCAGGAAGCTCATTTGTTTCAGGATTTGTAGAGCTGACAGTGTTTGTCATCAGCCTGTAGAAGTGATTGAGATAAACAATGTGCAGCTATTCAGATTAATGGCTGCAATGACAACGAATGCGTTATAGAAATGAGCGAGCAAAAGGTCTTCGCAAACTACTAATGACTATTGCTATGGTGAAGTTGAGTGATTTTTACAGGCAGGTAATTGAAAAGAGACACTATCTTTCTAATGGATCTATTAATAATAAGCCTTCCTAAAGAAAACAGAGCATTTTGAAGATGGATTGCCAAATGCAACCCCCTCATCCATGGATGTTCAAGGAAGGTGTTCCTCCAGTTGAGTAATTCAGTGTGCAGTGGAGCATAGGTTATAAAAAAAGAGCGATAATGTTGCTTGAGATGTGAGGCTCATCTTGCCACACAGCTTTGTGGAGTGGTGCACTTAATCACAAAAACCCATGCCAAGCTCAAGTCATTAGTGACCAAAAGTCGTCACTTTCATGACTGCTACTTGGGAGGTTACATACAGTCAATTTGGTGTTTTTGGGACTGCCTCCATTGGATAAATGTGTCACCAGCAAAAAACATTACCGCCACAAATGGTATTAATTGCTACACATATTGTCAGTAGCTTCAGAGAGTCCAATGATCAAATGGGCCTGGAGATTAACTTCTTGCTCACCCAGAGACGTCCCAGTCCCTCCAGGTCTGGACAGAGGCACACTGGCAGGACATTGTGGTGAAGTTATCAGTTCTGAAGCACATTTGAGATGGGCCTCAAGGATATACTGTGTGTTCTGCAGGGATCCAGACTGTCTCTTTTCCTTTTGATTGTGAAATTCAGATCAGATGGTAGCACCTGCAACTTCACTGACGTCAGCAGAGTTGCTTCAGCAAGTTTCTACCTGGTTCAAACTTGGCCCTTCATGTTTATATGCTCCAACATGAGTTTATTACATGCAACTATAAATCTTCAAAGTTCATTTCTAGGCAGCTGGCACCATGATTATAGTACTTCCTGCATTGGAGGCAGTGCCATTTTTACGCAGCCTTAGTACTTAAGTGACTTTTTAAGTCTGGGTGCTTCACAGTTGGCAAAAGCTCATCTCCAATCAAAGAGATACTTGGGCAGAAAACCCCCATTATAAAATAATTCCCCTACCACCCTACTTTTTCCTTTTCATAATAAGAATTACATTAAGCAGAAATAGTATAAGATTATGACACTTCATTAACAGAATATTCATAGGAGTATGTTTTTAAATATATTATAACCTATGTGAGTCTCTCGCTTTAATTTCAGTAACCCTGAATATACACATACATTCACATGTGAATGTGTCTACCATACCTCAACCTCCCAATACCAAGTTATTGGACTCAGTGTGTAGCAGAGATTCAATACAAGAGATACAAGAATAAATCAAGGACAAGACCTGCTTCCCTAACTGATTCCATTAGTTCAACTCATTCCTAAAGTGGTGCTTGCTTCACTAAAGTGAGTGAGAACTGGCCCCAAAACTGCAGGAAGCTTTAAATTATTTGGGTGGTTTCTATTGTTTGACCATAAAATTATAATATTTAATAAATCAGAAATGGGGACTCATGAAATAATGATTTTATTTACAATTTAATGGCACTCCCAGTTTGCTTGTGTCTAAAGTGAGAAACAATTGAGAAGTAAGACCACCCATTCTGCTCTCATGTTGCTGTAAATCTGGAGTATCCCTTTTAATTGTTACCCTACTGATTGAATTCAGTGGGATGATTCTGGATTTATATCAATATAACAAGGCTGCATCTAACCAAGGCTATCTAAAAATAAAGGGCTAGATTCTGCTATCAGTTACACTGGTGTAATTCTGGAGTAACTCCATTAATTTTAGTGGGATTACTCCAAATTTACAATGGTATAGCTGACAGCAGAATCATTCCCAAGTAAGCAAGGTAAACTAAAATACCCAGTATTTAAACAGTGCATTTATCCAGATAACTTTGTACAGTGTCATGTTAAGCAGCAGTGAGGAGGAAGAAATCCACACCAAGTCAAAAGCAGAGACTCTTCTCTTGGCTGCCAGACCCCCAACGTTTGTCAATGTGCTTATTTGCCTGGTTGCTGAATCCTCTCTGGTTTGTGGATATGCGGATTAAACTATACCCTCTTCTTTAAATGTTTGTGAAGTCATTAATCATAGTGCTAATATGAAAACAATAATTTAGAAGCAGCTGGTAAAAATAATTTACACAGTTTAATTGGAACTGATTCTCTTAGTAATCAGTAAATTAGCATCAATTTACTTCCATCAATTTGCACTTAAATTAATATTAAAAATGTGGTTTTTAAGGTTCCCAAGCTTCACCTTCTCCAACTCCAAATGCCTTCATCAGATAGAAAAAGTCAGAGCACAAAACGTGCAGGGGAATATACTGACCACACTACAACAATTCACACCTGCACACACCTGTTTCCGGCACACCATGGCTCTTATGCCTGATACGGAACTGCACCTTAATACATTTCCAACAGTATTTTTGTAGAAAAATGTTACATATCCATGTTGAGGTGCGCTCCTCATTACTTCTTGCTATTATTCTTCAACAGCTGTACAACAATCCCATGCTTATATCTACAATATTGAGATTAGGGCAGAGCCAGTTAACGCAATACCATAACTGGTGATTAGCTATCAATGGTATTTACTCTAATCATGCAAGTGATCTTGATAAGTGATCTTGCCTCTTTAAGCAGGTAACTGCTGATGAACATACAGTTCCAGGTTTCTCTTGCAATAATCAGGCAACTCCTCTAGTGCTGAATATACTGGGTACATCCAGACATTCTATGGGTTCCAATGGAGTAGTCATTTAAACTGATGGCAGACCCCATCATTAAGGAGTTCACGAGTAAAGGGGTGAAATCATTATGGTGGGTTTGTAGCAAGAAATACAATACAGTACAACCTCATTTTGAACAAAACTGTACCCCAAAATACTTAAGAGCAATGAAGAGACAAGGTGGTTGAGGTAATGTCTTTTGTTGGACCAACTTCTGTTGGTGAGAGACAAACCGAAGTTGGGCCAAATAAAAGATATTACCTCATCCACTTTGTCTCTCTAATATCCTGGGACTGACACGGCTACAACAACACTGCATAAGAACATTAAATACAGTAATGCAGTTATTACTATTATTAATCATTTGTTTTATGGCAGCACCACAATATGCTAGATTAGGGATACAGCAGTTACTGGACATAGTAAGAAAGACGTGTGCTTTCTGCACATCAAATAAGCATGTGGCAAAATGTTTCGAACCAGAAAAAATGCTTCAATCATCTTTTCTAATTGTCCTACCAAGGTGTCCTTCCTCCTGGCTCTGCAGTAGGCCAGTGTAATCAGGAGAAAGATCAGTTTCCTGCTGGTGGCCACAACTACCACCAAAAAGCAGCATCCCCAGGGTTACAGTGTCACAGAGCGAAGAGAATTTGTCCAAATTAACTCTCTGCCACCTGAACTCCACAACAGTGTTTGCTAATGCAGCCTGTCTCCCTCTCGCTAGGGCTGTGCAGCCAACCGTACCTACAACAGCTCTTGAACTGGAAAAGAACGAATTCATCCCCCGGGAAGACAGAGTATCCTGGTCTGGCCAAAAGCTTTGGAGGTTTGGAGCCGGGGTTCAAGCACCCCCCTGGCACATTGGAAAGTCGGTGCTTGTGCCTTCAACTCCATGCCAAGTTCTTCCAAGGCTCTGTCCTTTGGCTCTTGCTCCGGAGCGGTTTCTCCCCAGTGACATCTACTCTGCCTCTCCCTTCTCTGGATCTGTGCTCAGAGGAGGCAGCCAGCAGGGGGAGAGGGAGAGCGGACCTGCTACTTTGCAAGGGAGCCAACCGCACAGCAGCCACTGCTGGGGGAGAGGCAATTTTCTGTCTAACTCCTCATCCCCAACCTCCCTATGGCAACAGGCCTGAACATAAGTAGTCCAGTCAGTTCCAGTGTAAAGTTAAGTATGTGCTTAAGTCTTTGTAGGACAGAGGCCCAAATCTGTGCTTCAGTTCCCCATCTGTAAAATATGGATATTTCCTTTGTCTTGTCTGTTCAGAGCGTAGGCTCTTTAGAACACAGATTGTCTTTTACTGTGTGTTTGTACAGCAGCCAGCAAGTGGCAGCCCAATCTCAGTTGGGAACTCTAGGAATTACTGTAATACAAATAAGCAAACTGCTCTGTAAAATATTGCACTATGAATATACTACACCCCCACCACCATCTCTCCCCATTATACAATATAGAACAGCTGTGATCAATCCAGTTTATTATTAAAGCAGGCCGCTTCCCCTCTGGCAGACTGATCGTACTGTATTAGCAGATAAGGGTCTCTTCCTCTGAATACAGCCACGTGATTAATTTGGTGATCAGCCTAAATATAGTTTGAAATAAATGTCACTTTTTATTAATAAAAATCAGAGCCATGAATCAAATAACAAGCACAGTAAGAGGGCTTTCCAAAAGGAAAATAATTATTGCTTTGAAAAACAAAAACCATAGCAACACTGGGCTAAATTTTAGTTGTCTGCATGATATATAGTAGAAATTAAGTTAACAAAACCAGGTGGTGCTTTATTAACTGATAATGAAATGCCACACTATTTGGGTTAGTTTGTGGCAATCACCATTTCTCATATAGCAACCCACATGTAAAAAACACCATTAGCTGCAGACTTTCTATTTTGGATCTTTCAGAACATTGGCCATCTTCTAATGCACAGAATTTTAAATGCTCCTCTTTTGGCTGTGCACTCAGAGTTACACCCGAGTGAATAACAGCAAGAACATGTTTAATCCTGGAGGAGAGAAAGCACCAGCCCAGTTAAAGTGCCTGACAAAACTCCATGATGTCACAGATGTTTGGCCAGGGGCGGTGCGTGCACCCCCCCGTTCGGGGATGCTAGCCCCCTGCCCAACCTCTTCTGCCCAAAGCCCCACCCCCACTCTGTCCCTTTCTCCCCCGCTCTTGCAGGCCGGCCCGTCGGCACAGCCCTGAGCCCATGGTGGCCCACCAGTACTGGAGCATCCCCAAGCCCCGGCCAGCCCACTGGCGCCCGGAGCAATCCGGAGGAGCCCTGGCCAGGCCAAGTCTTGAGCTTGGGCCACCTAGAGGAGCTCTGAGCACCACCTGCCACCCAGCCCCAGAGCTGCGACAGGGAGCATTAGTGGGGGCTTAGCCTCCCCCAGCTCCATTACCTGCCGCCCATGTGTTTGGCTGTACATTCTTCCCTGACGTATAAAAAGCTGCCTGTCATCACATAAAGTGGAGGCAGGATGGGGAAGAGACTGGACATGGTGATTAATCAGGAAAAAAAAATATTTCTCAGTCTCTAGCCATGTTTTACCCGTCACTGAATGCTCAGACACAGAGTCTTTTATTTCAACCACCTCTACCCTGACCACGTATCTGCTGATGCGGTTACTTCAGCTTTATTTTGCTAGCCTAGAAACAAGCACCATTTGTTTCATTCCTGAAGAAAAATAAAAGCCATAATGCAGAAACATAGAACAGAACTGTCACATCCATCCAATTCACCCTTACAGCTTCCTGACCTCCCACACTGCCTCTCTGTTCCTGTGTTACAGTGGATGGGTTTAATGTACATCTTTTAGGAATTCATATTTGCAGCATGATTCATTAGAGGAAGTAGACATAAGGAAAAGGGGAAAGACAAAAAGGTGTGAGAATGATCTACCATCTCATGTAAAGGTTCAAAACTTTCCCCAGGAGCAATCCAAATCCATGGGGAGAGGTTCAGGGTGGAGAATATTTGTAAATATTATTTCTCTAATGATGACCAGCTAAAGAACCCATCAAATTTTACCTGTTTAAACAAAGCTAAGTTGTTCAAAGATGAGAAAAATTATTTCTAGGTAGAAGGCTTCAGTGTTCACAGCAGTGTCCTGGCTAGGTGCACATTTAGAGGGAGAGCCAGATTTAGGGGCAGGCGACCCAGGTGACTGCCTGGGGTGCCAGGCTTGGGGGGAGCCGAGCTCGGGTTGCTGTTTTTGTTGTTAGTGACAAAAGGAAAAACAGAATGTTTGAAGTAAATGTTTCAGGTATTCCATATTTGCTTATACATGGCGTGAATAAATACAGATTTGTAAATCTAGCATGCAAATTTATTGTCTTATATGACAGGGATAAATCATGCATGCAAATCATGCATCAAAGTTGTGAAACAGGCTACAAATGCAATAAAAATAAGATATTCAAAAGTTTAACAAATGGGGGGAGGCCCCCACCGGAGACCCTCCTTGCCTGGGGCACCATTTGGTCTAGGGCCAGCCCTGTCTACAGGAATCATTACCCAATACTGAAAACCCAAATATATCATGTAAATAAATATCAAGGACCAGACTGAGGCTTTAATACAGAGCCTACATTTTGTGTGTGTACACACATGGGAGAGGGGAGAAGTACTGTAGCAGGGAGAACCTCCTGTGGAATTCTTGCTGATTCTACCAAAATGTTTTGGGGATTGTGGAAGAAGTGCATGCTTTTGAAAAAGGTGCAGAATGCACTCCCTTTTTGTTGGGTCCCATCTGCTGATGGGCAGGGGTGGGCGGGGATGGCTACACTCTCACCTCACTCTTTCCCAGCACCTTGGAGAGGGTAGCACAGGTGGTAACCTGAAACAGTCTCACCTTTAGTGTGTGGAATTCATCCCTGCAAAGGGCCAGGCACAATGACTATGCACCAGTCCAGTCCCACTTAAGTCCTTCATAGACCTCGTGCTCACCCTTTGCATGGCGGTGCTGTGGAGAATGGGGCAAGACTCCTTTATCCCACCTACTCTCTCATGCATCCATGCAGGGCCAACCACAATTCGTCCCCAATTACTCAAGCTAAATGTTCATGTTAGTTCAACTGTTGGTGTCTGATGGTTAAGTGATGCTACTTTAAGTAAAGATAGGGCGGTAGGTCCTGTTTAAAGTGAAAATGTGTTTGCTTTCCACCATGTGTCCTGGGTAAGGTGCATCGGCAGAGCTCTCTGTGGGAGCTTACCCTGACTCTGTCTGCACTATGGTTTAAATTAAAAGTTTTTCCTGAAATTGAGGTAGTAATAATATCAATTTAAAAAAAAAATTGGTTGGTGAATTTAATGGTACAGCATGAATATTAACAGGGAAAATTTACATCTCTGCTTGTGGCTAATCTCCAAGTCTAGCTGGCTAGAGGCACAAGAAAATATATTCATTGGAAAAATGAAAGGCATTCTCAGAACTTAAAGTGCAAGAAAATCATTTTAGAGTCAGGAAAATAAAGCAATATGTTAGGAAAGAATTTAAGGGACAAATCCTCAGTGAGGACAGGTTGGAATAACTCCATTGTCTTTAACTGAGCCATATCTATTTATACCTGCTGAAGAGCAGGCCCTAAATTAACAGAATGTTTGATTTTTCCCTTTCTCATGGACTTGGGTCACTCAAACTTTGGAAAATATCAAAATTGCATACAAAAACTATGTTAAAAGAACATTAAGGTTGCAAAGTCAAGCACTCAAAAGTTGGAAATGAGAGAAGTAAGTAATTTGGCCCTCTTGTGCATATGCATTATGATACAGTCTTTAATTACATGATCAAATATTACTTTTTCCACTAGACCTCTGCATCATTCAGTGCACATGACAGGATGGACCATGCTCTGGGGATTAATTGGGGTTGTGCAGTGAAGGAGCTTGTGGTCTGCAGGACCCTTGCCTCATTGTTGCAGAAGTTGGAAGGTTTCTAGTGAATGAAGCAGGGCACTGCAGGAGCTAGTTAAGAAACTGGTAGCAGTAGTATGTTGTCATCCTCAATAGATCAGCCACTTAGAGGGTGATGAGACACACAATGTGCAGGTGGGTTTCATAGCTATTTGCTGACAACAAATGAATGGAGAGACTCAGAACTATTGAGTTCCATTCCAGGTTTTGAAGGGGAATGTACTATAGAGAACACAGACCCTTCTGCCTCTATCCCCCACAAGACTGTCCCTAAGACAATTTTATCTGTAACGCCCACCCCCTGACCATTCACACACTCATCATAATCCCAGTCTCCTTGCCTAGCCAGTCCCAGTCTCCTTGCCCAGACAGTATCCCGTCTGGGCTCCTCATCCAAGTCCCAGTCTTCACCCCATGACAGACTCCAGTCCCAGTGATTGTTCTTGGGCTCCGAACCCGAGACCTCCCCCTCACACCAACACCATCCAGACTCCTTGCACAGCCAGTCCCAGTATTTCCCCACCTCCTGGCTCCAAATCAACCCTCTCCACTTCCCCCTAGGCCCGGCTCCTCTCCCTTCTGCATTAGTCAGCCTGCTTCCTAAGAACCAATGAGCATTAAAAGCACAGGAGAGTCTTTCTGAACTCAGTTCATGTGTGTAGTAACACAATGGCCTGCAGCAGCTGGGAGCAGCAACTGCATGGAAAGTCCAGCTCACCTGAGTAGGGAGCATGGTCAGCATAGATGGAATCTTTGGAGAATTAATCTGCCAAACTCTAAGATGCCTCAGAGATTGTGCAAACTGAGATTTTTCAGAGATATACCTTGGCCAAATTTGGGCAGTTTTTTCAGAGGGACAGCAAAAATCACAATCCTGACAAAGGCAACGCTCTGCCAAATTTCAATTGCTTGCTCCAAAGTATGGAGGTGCTTCTCAATAAAACCCTCATAAGATTTATTTATTTTTTTAAACGTGGGCAAAAAGTATTTTTCCCTAATCTCATTCTCAGAAATGTCACAGCCATTTCTGGTGAGATTTTCCTACAAAATTCAGGCTGAAGAAGACACCTGGCATGGAAAATTTCAGCCTGAATGATTAACAGACATATTAAGCCTCACTCATTGGATGTGAGACTCACTCATTAGCATGCTGTCTCCCTCTCACACACATTCCTAAGCTTATCTCACTCATTTTGAGTAAATATATAAAGATTTAAAATATTTTTACTCAATCACTGAAAAAGACAATACATCCAGGGCCTCATGCACGGGGCTTAGAGCTCGGAAAGTGCTTTCCAAGCTTGTTTACTGTGATAACCATGGAGACTACAGGTACACCCCGGGGGGGAGAGAGGAAGCTACACCAGGGAGCGGGGGTGTCAAAAAATATGAATTCGCCCAAAAAAACGAGCAGGACTTGATCGGAAGATTGCAGGTTCTGCAAAACACAGTTCAAAATTTAAACCACACTGGACAAATTCATGGCCCTTCATTGTCCCGGTAGCTGGCAAGACTTCTTTTTTAAAATGTACGCTGTGTTGCCAGGAGCTGTTCTGTTTTGCATTGCATATGGAATCCTCACATGCCCTAGAATTTAATATGAATTAGGACATTTAAGTGTTTCATATGCAATATTGAGCAATGTTAAGATATTAACAACCCAAAATTATAGCACACAGACAGCAAGTTACAAATGAGTTCAGTAAGATACAGGAAGAAGAGGTCAATGTTACTGAATCTTACTAACGTTCTGCCATCTTTCCATTTTGTAACAAGTAGCCATTTCCTAATACCTCTCACAGCTTTGATTCTGATGGACAGAAAAAAGCAATTATTCGTCAGATAGAAAATCAGCTTAAAAAACAAACTACAGAAAGGATATTGTTTCATCTGTGAGTTAGTTATTGGCTGCTATGAGATTTTTACAGGTAAGTAACCCTCCTGGGCTTATCAAACTAAGGGAAGAACTATGTACTTGTTAATAAAATTGAATAATTATGTCTTCCCTGAGTGCTCCAAACATGTTCCATAAATCCTCTGAACTACAACTGAACCTTATCTGCGAACATAACTGGGAAAGGAAAGGCAGAATCTCAGAAGCAACGTGACCTCCAGGACTGCACGGAACTGATAAATCCTGTTCCAGTAAATAATGTACCACTCTTCCCTCCTAAATTATTTATCCAGCCTATTAAACTTTTTGAAAAATTTTAACCAACTAAAGCCAATGTTTAAAGAAAGAATACAATTCTTTTGAAAACTGTAAATTATAAAGGTTTAAGCATGATTCCTATATCTACCCACAGGAGAGTGAAGCAAATGAGCCCTGAAGTCCTAATTTTAGCCACCCCACCAAGCCTCCTTAATCTCACATTATTCCATTTTGTGGACCTTCTGCAGATGATGGCCTGGATCTCCAACTGGTGTAAATCAGCATAGCTTCACTGAGGTCAATGGAGATATGTCAGTTCACACCAGCTGAAGATCTGGTCTTATGTATCTATTTAGGGGGATCTTCCAAACTGGCTGACCTGTTTGGAATATCAGAGTCCAGTCCTAGTGGATGAGGGCACTCAGCACCTCATAGATTCAGGCATTCAGTACCAAATCTTAGGGCCTACCCCTGCTCCCACAGAAACTAGACAAAACTCCTACAGTATTGACTTCAAGGAGAAAAGGATCAAGCCCTTTTTTGTTGTATGTATTAAGATGTCTTTGAACGGGCAGCATGCTTTTATTGTAATGTTTAGAAGAACAATGAAGTGACAATATAATCAACCATGTAACAGAGTAAAACAGAAAATTTTAGTTTTAAGGCAAATGCTGACAGCTAAAATGTCCCTACGTCAGTAAGATTATCCACCAGGCCATGCTCTCACTGTTCATATTCTATCATTATAGCAAAGAGTTTTCAGCTGATAAGTTAGCTACTAGCAGAGAGTACTCAGACAAGACCATGAACGTAATGTGCACATATTGAAAATGACAAGGAAAACTAAAATAAATACTGTATATCAGGACCAACAATAATAAATAATTAATAATAAAGGGATTATATAACTGAGGGGCTTTGCACTGAGAGAGAGGCCAAATACACCTTAAAAACTGGAAAAAAAAAACCCTGCATACAAATATATTTAATCCTGGAACTAGTATCTTTGTACAGTTGTTGGTTTCCTATTGGATTAAGATATGAAGTAGTTCCACCAACTGAAATCTATTCCCGTTCCTGCCTTAATTACAGGAATTTTAAACAGCTTGCTAACTACTGTTTCTTATGCTGAACAAGTACAATTAGAGGTTTTATTAGCAACAAAGCAATTGCTCTTCTGAGCTCTAGATAACAGTTGAATGAATCCAAACTTTGTTACTATTAAAAATTCTAAGGAGAATTGTCTTTTTAATACACAAAAGATACCTTGTTCCCAACCTCCTATCCAGAGCAATCTTCTGCATCATTATCAGGGTCATGAGGGCTTCTTTTCTTACTCAGTCTTACCTTCAAGGCTTCACGTCAAGGCTACTGTTCTAACGGTCAAAGAGCACTAACCCACCTTTGGGCATTTATCAGAACTTCAGAAGGGTTGCCATCACGTAAACTTAAGACAGCAGCCATATTTAAACCAAACCCTACCAAAACACGACACTGCACCGACAAGTCTCCGACCAGGAAGAAGATGAGAGAGAGAGAGAGAGCGCAAACCACATGTGACAGATTTTAGTCAGATTGGTTAATGTACCACTGGACGGTGCTCAGATACTATGGTGATAAGGATAGTAGAATAAACTATCCATCCATTATTTTTAGTGTTGATCTTTGTTACTCAGAAGAGGTTGGACAGCTGCTTACTTTACCCCAAAAGAAGAGAAAACAGGATACAGATTTAGTCTGATTTATGTTGGCTAGCTCTTATCAGTAGTACCATGAGGTGTCTTTATTATTATAATAAATCAAACTAAGACTGCAGTTCTGGGGAGTTTTCTTGTCCCTTTTAGAGCCCTTGTACTTCAGAGATTTGAAATCTGAACAACTACAGGATGAGAGAGTTCTGTGACTTTGTTTTACTGGAAACCAGCACCTTAGAAATTTCCTTTGTGAAGGAGTGACTTGAAGTCAGCATCTGTAGTTGTCCTTGTGTAATGCATTTTTCCTCCCTCAATTTCTTAGAGTCAGAGGGGAAGAGAAAGAAATGGCTCCTATGTGGCTAAATAGGGTAGCCCAAATTGGTTAAGGATTTTATGTTGTTTTGTTGTTGAATCAAAGGAGGAGCTCTGCTAGTGCCTTTCTGTGTCTGTTGTAATGAGAATGAACTGAGGGGTAGGGAAGGAAATTTTCCTGGGTGTGGCCACTTCTAACCTGCCTTGACTGACAGGTCAGGTTCTGCCTCCAGAGAGCTGCAAGTGGAGGGATACCCATTGTTATGGATATACAGACTTTTCCTGCAAAGAGAAATGATGATTAACATTAGAACTGATTGAAAATATTCATTCAACAAATAATTTATTTTCCAAATAACAGCAAAAATTAGCAAATACGTTATTTAGCACATACTAATGAACCAGCTTTAATCAGCATAATAATATTTGGGGACGGACAGAAGTCAAGAAGTCAATTTAAGTCAATAAACTTACTTTGCCTCCTTAGTGCTCAGTTATATTGTTTTCTACTAAACGCTTGTCTATCTCCTTATGAAATACATTTGACATCACGAGCTTTATAGTACTGCATGCAATAACGACTATTTATGGTTCACATATATGCTCTTTGTGCTACTTTTTAATCTAGCACTGGTGTAATTTTTAATCTATAATCCAGATTAATATCACATTCCTGATTACATTCTGAAAACTAGATCTGGATTCAATTGTCAACATACAAGATACAAACACACACCATATGCAGAGCAGAGAGCAACATGGATCCACAATCCCTCTTCCATGTTTTGGTCTCCAATTCAATCCCACTGCAGGGACTTTTGAAAAGGTCAACTTCATAAGCCTGGAGAATAGGGTGTTAACTAATTATATGCCCCCCTCCACCAAAAAACCTCAGTGATTCACAATCTTTTATGTATTTATCTTCATAAAATCCCTGTAAGGTAGGGAAGTCCATTCTACAGACGGGAAATTGAAATGGAGAAAGACTAAATAACTTGCCCACGGGTCAAAACAACATAAGAATGGCCATACTGGGTCAGACCAAAGGTCCATCTAGCCCAGTCTCCTGTCTTCCGACAGTGGCCAGGTGCTTCAGAGGGAATGAACAGAACAGGTAATCAACAAGTGATCTATCCCATGTCGCCCATTCCCAACTTCTTGCAAACAGAGGCTAGGGACACCATCCCAAGAAGTCTGTAGCATATCAGAGCATTGAAATCTGGTCACTAAAGCCCCAGACTAGCACCCAGGGCCGGCTCTAGGCACCAGCAAAACAAGCTGGTGCTTGGAGCGGCACATTTTTAAGGGCGGCATGGCCGGCGCCAGAATGCCGGCCCTAAAAATGTGCCCCGGCCGCCCTAGCTCACCTCCGCTGCTGCCGCTCGCGCGCCGCTGCTCGCCCTCCCTCCCAGGCTCTCAAACCTGGGAGGGGGGGAAGATCCCGAGCGGCCGCGGCGCGCGAAACAGCTGATTCACGCGCCGCTGCTCACCCTCCCTCCCAGGTTTGAGAGCCTGGGAGGGAGGGGGAGACTCCGAGTGGCCGCGGCGCGGGCGCCGCTTCTCCCCCTCCCTCCTAGGCTTGAGAGCCTGGGGGGAGGAGGCAGGGCTGGGGATTTGGGGAAGGGGCGGAGCTGAGGCGGGGCCGGGGGTGGGGTAAGAAAAAAACGGGGGGGGGGAGGAGGGCGGCCAAAATTGTTTCTGCTTGGGGCGGCAAAAATCCTAGAGCCGGCCCTGCAAGCACCCTGACCACCAGACCATAATTTAAACACTTGCACTGTGCTTTCTATATTGTTTTAAAACAATTAGTTCAGAATTACCTTTTTGACATTAACAGAAAGATTTTTATTTTGGACCTAATAGAGAAATAGCTATATCCTATACTAATACAGGTGGACTATGAAATACAGATTGCTGGACTTCACTACTGCATCCAAATTGGAGCCAGACTATGAAATTAGCAAACAATGCTTTTTTATACTGATGTAAATTTAAGGAGGTAGCTGTATTTTTTTTAAACAGAGGGTTTCATTTACAAAAACAGGGATAAGAATATAGCTGTGTAACCAACATGCTATAAAACAATTTTCACACATTGTGTAGAATCAACACTGGGGTCTTTAGTAACAATAAGATAACATAGCCGCCAACTCAGATCTTCTCCCCAAACTTGACTACTCAGTCTTCTCTTTCCAGAGAATCCTTTCCCATCTCCCGTATATCAGGGAGAGTAATGTGCTGACTGAAGCAGGCAATTCAACTAACATGGGTCCAGATCCACAACTGACTTAAATCAGGCCATCAGCTTTTTCATGGTGGGGTGTTTAAGGCAAATAATTCTTTTTGCTCACAAACATGACAACACTGACTTACCGATTTGACAAATATCAGAAGTACAACCAAAAACCTGAACACCAAGAATAAAAAGCTTGGACTTTAAAATACTAGCTAGGATATAGGCTCTACCTCAGGGGTAGGCAACCTATGGCACGCGTGCCGAAGGCGGCACGTGAGCTGATTTTCAGTGGCACTCACACTGCCCAGGTCCTGGCCACCGGTCCGGGGGGCTCTGCATTTTAATTTAATTTTAAACGAAGCTTCTTAAACATTTTAAAAACCTTATTTACTTTACATACAACAATAGTTTAGTTACATATTATAGACTTAGAGAAAGAGACCTTCTAAAAATGTTAAAATGTATTACTGGCACGCAAAACCTTAAATTAGAGTGAATAAATGAAGACTCTGCACACCACTTCTGAAAGGCTGCCGACCCCTGCTCTATCTGATTATATTAATCTACAGCATAGTAGTATGCAGACCACTATAAAATACCCATCCTTCCTTTCCTTTTTTTCCTCCTTCCTTTATCCCTCTTTTCTTTCTTCCTTAGCAAGCTCATATGAACTCTCTAATGGCTGCCATTTCATATATTCTTCAGGGTAACTAAACAACATATTTAAATCTAATCTGGTTACTACTAGTTAATATCTAATTTATATGAACGTATGTGTAGGGTTCAGTGTATCAGGTATTAATTACTAATGCACACTTGCAAGTGATAATTAAATATAGTTGCACATGAATTCTTAGAGAACAGCAAAGAATCCACTTCCCCCCCTCACATGAACCCATTTGAAAGCTGGTGCTGATTCTTTCAAATGTGAATCATTTGCACACATGCTATTCTTGTCAGACTCCTTCACATTCTAGTCACCTGTGAAAGCAGTTTCTGGCTGCCGGTGCTTTAAGCCACTTATCCACCAACATTTTTGTGCACATGTTCTTTTTTGTTCTCACATCTGTGAGAATGCCTATTTAAGCAGAGTACCACATTACTGCTATTTCAGTGAGAGCAGCCACCTTACTTCAGTAGGTGTTTCTTAATATACTGAATTTGTTTTGTCCTTCTAAGTCTAATAGTATTTCTCAATCTAAACCTAAAAACCACAGCATACCTTTAGCTACAATACTTGTAACAGAGTTAATCAAACCACCAGATTTTTATAGCTTCTCTGAAACCAAGCAGTAGCTATGAGGTAAAAGACTAGCAAAAAAGAGTAATAAAATAGTGAAAGAATGGCTGGTTTGTTCTGTCATGGGAGACACATTTAAAGAGCAAATGCAGGATATCATCTGGTTGT
Source organism: Terrapene triunguis (assembly GCF_002925995.2). Lineage (NCBI taxonomy): Eukaryota > Metazoa > Chordata > Testudines > Emydidae > Terrapene > Terrapene triunguis. The sequence continues at coordinate 3,449,929 of NW_020664454.1, read as the reverse complement.
CAGTGGGCTATGGGGGCTTATCTGAAAGTTTGATAGCTCATAACTCATGAGCTGCAGGGGCTCAGAACAGTTTTCACACAAGAGATAACTTGCTATATAACACTTCTAGCAATCGACTGAGCTCACTCCATTTCATTCCAAGACAGAATTTCTCTGTAAAACTTTGCAAGTGCTGGAGTTGTTTGTACAGACTGTCCTGAGTCGGGATCTGTTTAAATAGTGCCATAATTTAAAGGGTTGGCTTCGGTCTGAATTAACACTTCCAAGGTTGGTCCACACTGTCCAATCCAATGACAGAGCCGCATGGGCATTGGATATAAACAACATAGTGTATGCACACAGTAGGATGAGATCAGAAGCTTCTTTAGTTCAGCTATGTGGACTACTTTATAATCCACACCAGTTTTTTAAAACCTACAAATCCCTATATTCAGAATATTTCAGAAGCAGATTATTTGGTAGAAGATACATGTCTCTTGAAGGAGAGGTGGCTTCCAGTAAATCTTGTTCTCCTCTGAGTAGAACCTCTGAACAGCTCAAGAGTTATAGGATCTATGATCACTTACTTAAACCTGCACAATGTCTCACCATAACCTTCCATATTACACAGCAACCTCTTACTGTTTTAAAACATATTTTCTTGCAGCATGCAATGCTGACAGAATACATACAAATATCCAGGATACACAAAACTATCATTTCCTCCAGTACTATAAAACAGGATCATTTCCCCTTGATAATTACAGCCTAAGAGAAACATTGGCTTGTGAACATTATATGAGATGGACCTGTTGGGATTACTGTCTGTTTGCACTACTGCCACAGTTTCTTAGATTATCCACAATGTATGCATAGCTGGAGCACTGGCCAATATCTTCTTTGCACTTATGTACAGCAAGGAGTTGGCTTCATATGAGCTGCACAGTAGGGGATTTTCTTTTTGAATCCAGACATAATAGCATATGGACGCTTGTCATACATAAAGGGAGATAATTAAAGTATGACATTGCATAGAGTAGGAGAAAGTCTGACAGCTGGGTTCACAGCTGTCCATCCAATGATTTATTGAATTAAGTGAAGATTCTTATTCCTGTGGCTTTTATTATTAAGAGCTAATTACTGATTAGCTTTAAGATTGAGATATACTCATTTTACATAAAATAAGCAAAGACTAGCTCTGATTCTGCTCTCCTAGACCCTGGTGCCTGTACAGAGCTCCTTGCAAGGCCACCCAGACACACTCAGTAGACAGGTCCAATTGCATTTTTAGGGTGCTCTCACCATTCATGAGTTCCTTGGGTTTAATAAAATGGGTTTCATAGACTCTCCTATGTCTCATTTGCTTCCTCCCCATAAGGCAAAGCCACAGGAGAAGGACAGTGACCTGATATAGGTACACCATGCTACACCATGGTGCAATAGTCACTTCCCCTACTTCTCAGTGAGTAAGGACATTATCTTAACAGTACTGCCAGCATGGGAGAGGTTGGCAAATTTATATTTCATGACTAGATAATACAATTTGTATTATGAATGAAGTACATTCTCTCCTGTATATAGATTGCTATAAAATTCTAGGAATGCATTAACACATCTTGAGTAAGAAGTACAGTCTCTTGCAATTGTTCACTATATGTTTTCTGAATGGGCTCCCTCACACTTTTTCCTCAGTGCTGGGCCAAGCAAGCAATTTCCGTATCTTACTCTTCCACTCACATACTTTGCCTTTATTGTATTCTAGTTGTGTGATTAGACATTAGTTCCACATATAGTTGCCTTTTAGTGGCAGATTTTTGTAGCATGCATACACCTTTCCTGTCAGTACTGTGATCTCTTTCAGTGCCTTAACATTCCTGATCAGCCAAGACCAATGGTCATTAATGTTTTTGTTTGCAAGAGTTGAATAAAACATAATTTGACACTGGAGGTAAGCTTTTGTTGAATCCTAAACCCAAGTATATGAAAGATCAGTCCCTTGGTTGTGTCTACAGCTTGTGTGGATTTAGATTTGATCTAAAATTTAATACCAGATTTGCTCTTGCAGTCTGTCCCTTTATAGTGTTCTGGTAGAGAAAAGGACAGAGAAAACTGCTGGATCTCCCCAGCTACGTGTTCCTAATGCACACCTGGCCTAGAGCAGGAATAACCTGCTCCTACACAATTCCCAATCCCCACTCTCACAGCCTCCTGTACGGGAGACACGTCAGGGGCCTGCAGGAGCAGGTGGGAGTATTATTGCACTCCAGCTATTCTCCACCTGAGAGTGGCCCCTTGGGGTCTGTAAACAGCCAGCGTAGGCTAGAATGGCCCTGGGGCTCCGGCCCTTCTCAGCCATTCTGAGGGGATGTCTACACTTTGAGCTGGGGGTGTGATTCCCAGCTCAAAGAGACATACTTGCACTAGTGCTCACCGAGTTAGTGTACTAAAAACAGAGTGCAGCCCCAGTAGAGTGAGCGGAAGGACGGGCTAGCCACCCCGAGTACATGCTTGGGTCGCAGATGGGTACCAGGTCTTCTTTCATGTTGGCCTAGCCAACCTCAGACTGAGTACCAGTCCCTCAATTAGACATATTCTATGGCCCTCCAGCTGGATATACTCTATGGCCCCTTTGACAAACACACTGTTTTATTTGCTCACAAGTACTTTGCTTATTGCCCAAGGTTTCTATTGTTTTTTATATACTTTGCATTTTTAGGAGCCACAGGTAGAGGAAAAACGTCAATACAATATTATATACAAGTATTAAAAACACAACAGAGATATTCCAGTGAAGAACTCTGTGTGCTCTGTGTGTGTGTGTGTGTGTGTGTGTGTGCGCGCGCACACACTGTACGGGGAGATTTTGGCAAACCAGGAAAGTGCCTGAAACCACTATGGCTTATTGTTAAAAGTGGCCATGTAGCAAACTCAGCTTGACCAAGGCAGGAGGGGAGGGAGTTTTGGCTGCCACAGAAAGGGCAGCTTGACCCCGCGTCCTTCCTGATAAGAATTGTGTTGAAGTTGCTGATACATTTTAGAAGAGCAGGATGTTCCCCAGGAATGTCTATTGGGGTCTCAAGGCTGCAAACTCTGGAAAAACTCACACCTGGTTAATCAATAATCAGAAGGAGCCTCTTGCTTGACTATTGGAACTGCTTGCTTAAAAAGTTTTCTTTAAGGGACATGTCATTCTATTACTAATGTATAAATAAGGGGGAAAAGTTTGAGGTAGTGGGACTCTTCGGGACTGGTCTCTCCCTCTGGTTGCATCTTGTGTTCCCCATCGGCAGACAGGCTGCCACTGTGCCACTCGAGAGCCACACTCAGCTTCGGTAATTACCGAGGGTTGGGGGTGTTACACTAACCTGTTGCGGACGTGTGTAAGTGCTTGAGACTAAGTAATGCTTAGCTTTAAGTGAAAGCACTCTTGTGTTGTCCTGTTTGTGCCAGCCATCTATCGGTTGGACGGCCGTGTCTCCCCTGATTTATTTCCTGACACCACCTCGCACAGAGTAAGAGTTACCAGGAGCTTTGGGTTGCAAGAACCCCGGGTAACAACACGTGCACACTTCACTGCCCTCTACTGGATACACTCAGAACTGCTCAATGGTGAGTCATAGACCCTAGCAACTAAGCAAGATTCTCTTTCAGCTCAAGTGATGGGACTCTGTAATTTCAGAGCCAGAGAACCTGAATTCTATCCCCTACTTTCTCTGTGCATTTTCACCATGGCCAAGGTGTACAACATAGTGACATGTGTGAAGTCCAATGAAGTGGTCATAGCTTTGGTATGATATTATTCAATCTTAGTCTCTGATCCTTTAAGTTATTCCATTCAAGTGCAGAGGTCTGCCAGTGCAAAGTGGCTTGCATGACTGGGGCTTTCTGCTGTAACTATCTATATAAACAAGAGAAGGGAGGAAACCAGATTTTTCATTTTGTGGGAAATACTGCAGTTTTGATTTTTTTTCCATTCTGAAACAAAACCAAAACCAAAAAAGGATAGATGTTTCCAGTGAAACAAATGTTCAAAAAAAGGAATCCTTTCAGGATGATCAAAATGTTTTGTTCTGATAAAAACAAAACAGTTCCTTTCAATGTTGACTTCTAAAATTTGATACTCTATGATACAATTTTTAAAATATTTAATTAAAAGGCATTTTGTAATGTAAAATTGAAATATTCCATCTTGAAAAGGCTGAAACAGAATACTTTGACCTTATCGGAATGCACTATTCTGTTCAGCCCTTCCAAAAACCAAAGCATTTTCCAATAGAAGAACATTCTGTAAGAAAAATTCCGAAAGCTCTAGTATAAACCTCATTCAGCTACAGCAATGAAAGAGCTTGTGTCAGGATGTAGATAAATTTTACTCTCAGATATTAAGAAGAAATTATACTGAACAAAGTGAAGGCCTTAAAGAAAAAAACAACATACCATGACATGAATATAAGAAAGAAAAGGATAATGTGCCTAAAATCTTTATAGATGCATCTGGAAGGAAGTGGGAAAAATAAAGTAAGTTCCACCATAAATAATGCAGCATGAAAGTTATCCGATGACTGCAGTGCTATGAAGTTAGATGGGTCTGTAATGATGATAAATATGCTAGTCTTTGGAAAGTGACAAAATAATTCCATTATCATTGTGATTTTATTCATGTAGCACAGATATGTTTAAGACACAAAGGGCTTAAAGGCTCAAAAATTAATAAAAAATACACACAGAGCTGTAACATTTTGGATCTGTATATTGGAATGTATTTTCAATCAGCCACTCTTATGAAAACAAGTACCTCATTAATGAGGTATAAACAAATTACAGATGCACTTCTCAGACGAGGATGTTGTTCTATGAAAGTTGCTATAATTACTGGAGATGACCCTCTAAAAGTATTAGTCATCCCTAGCTGTCAATCTTAGCCAGCCCTTAATAACAGAATATTCTAACTGCAGGTGTCACAATGCCTGCAACAGCTTACTTAGGAAATCAATGCCAGGTTTACCAAACAAAGGCACCGCCTTTCTCCATGCAGACAAGTAAACTAGAAGTGTAAGACATATACGCAAGGTCTAGCTAATTAAGAGAGAGAGAGTGTCAAATTTATTCCTCTTGCAACTCCGGTGAAGGGTACAGAGTTACACCTGAGGTGAATCTGGCTGTGTGAGTGAGAGAGGGATCAGTGTGATGATGTCTTTTTAGTCCTTTTTAGTGTTTTGCCATTTCTTAAGTTGTATTGTCACTTGGTTTTGCAGCATGTTTAAGGGCCTGATCCAACTGTCCTTACAAAGGCAAAACTCCAATTGAAGACAATAGGCATTTTGCCTGAATTACGAGTAACGACCAAAGGATTGGGTTATGCATGTCAGAGTGATTAGTTTTCATTGAAAAATACTTGCAAAATCTGTGAACATTTCAAGAGGTGGGGGAAGTGTCAGTTTGTACGCAGACGTAAGCTGGTTCTGTGGCCCTATACACTGCTTGGGATGGGTTCTGAAAAGTTAGCGAAGTATGAGAGATGGACGGGGAGGTGGGGGGTAAAATAGCTGCTATGTCACAAATAAATTAGTAATAACATGTGTATCATTCGGTTTTAAAAAACACCAAACAAATACTGTACATGGCTGGCACATAGAATTGTGCTTCTGCATGGGCCACGCTGACATAAATGGTCAAGGGCATGTTGAGTACAGTTGTCTGGGGCAGGCTTCTGACATATTTAAATAGACACCTTTCTGCCTGGGGCTTTCGAATGCCACAGTAGTCTATACAAGAACAAAAAAATCTCTTATCTCAACACAGATATTAACATCAACTAGAAGACAGTTCTGCTAATGCACGTTAAGTGCACAAAGCCACAAAAGACAGTCTATAGCTATTGTACCTCCAGATGTACCTGTTTATCATCTCTCCTTTTTTCCTTTTGGTCTTTTAAACAGTTTTCTTTCTTTCACTTTACTACTGCCACAGAGGAGCCTTTCCCTCCTTCCATCAGTTTCCAGAGAGAAGGATTAGGGGCAATCAGAGTTACTATCCGTCGCCTATATTTCTCTAATTTAAGTTTCAAGAAGTAAAGCAAGGAAGACAAATGACCTGTTTGTTAGAGAGAGAGAGAGAATGCAACACTAATATTAAAGACATATGTCCCCTATAGCTTTGACCATTGCATAAGATTCACCCAACTCCCTGTTTACATGCTCAGACAATGAGGTCTCTTTAGGGATAGAACAAGCAAAAAAGAATTTAACCAAATAGCACAAATATCCTCCATGTTTACGGAGCCGAATGTTTCTGAAGAACAATTGAAAGCATTCCGTTGTCAGATATTTAGGGGTATGTGTGTTAAAATGAAGACGGAGACTTCCTCACAAGAGCATTTCAGCCAACAAGTGATTTGGTTTATACTTTCAGTCATGTGACCTAAGTGAGCCATTTTGCTGGGATTCTGCAGCCTTCAAGCCCTTTGCTGTTTTTCTCTCCGTGATTCCCAGAGAAGACTAGGAGGAAAAAAAACCCTCATTGACACAGTCACTGTTCCAAGGAAAAATACACCCGTAGTGTGTGTACACCCCAAAGTACTGTTTCTTACTGTGTGTTTGTTGATGGCCTAGCACAATACGGTCCTGATCTCACCTGGGACTCCTAGGCTGTAACTTAATATTTATTTTTATTATTTGAATTAAGTAATAACCGGCCACATACCTACTCACATAACTTCCATGTTCCTGCAGAGCTAGACACTGGAAATTAGGTACTGGACACATAGCATTCATTATGGGCAGCTGAATACAGAAAGTAACCCCCAAATTTAACCTTTCCACCAGAGTCTCATTTTTATTGAATTTCAACCTTTAAAGGCATATTAGGGCTAACAGTATATAGAAATTATCTGAATTTCTTCTGTGAGCCTGTCACGTAGACTAGGAGGCTTACAATTTTGGTGAAATGGAAGTTATCTTCAGTTACCACATATATGTAATATATTTTAGCCAAAACATTACTATTTTTGTGGTGGGGGGAAATAAGCATAAAAATCACATTCATTTAAATGTTACATATTGCTGCCTACAAGATGACACATTTCTCACAAGCATGAATTCAATCACTGGCTGATAATGGAGTGTTAGTAACAGACTGGGGTAAACAGAATGATTACATCCCTCACGGTGACAATATGGTAATTCTACAGCTTCTAAACAAGCCCAAGCAATAGTATGTTCTTGTGACATGAGAATGATCTCTCTACCACTTTTACAATTAAATTACATCATTCCATTTTTAAGCAGACAATGAAAACCCTATAGGCAATGTTAGCGGGAGGCTGGGAAGCTTCACATTTATGAATAAGGGATCGATTATTAAGATAAAAGCCTCCCTTTATTGGCCACCAGCTGCCCTCTTTGATTAAAATAATAAAAGAGTAAATAATGTCACAACATGAAAAATTCAGAGTTCTCCACCAAGGGCAAACAAGTGTGCCACAGGCACTAGTGTTAGGAACCATGTGCACCCACAGAGCAGACAGCTCTGTCTGGCTATCAATCAATCATCCATCCACACAAACATCATATACATGGAGGTCATAGCCATGTGGTAAATTACATGTATCATGATCTTTAGACAATGGAAAAAGAAGACCCATGGACAGCTTGAGATCTGACCCAGATCTTGGGAGATCACTAGCTCCAAGGTCCCCCGCCTTCCAGCTCTCCAACAGAGTCACAGTGCCGAGGACCCTGCACCAGCAAACGCCCCTTGGACCACCCATGAAGGCATACAGGAACGATATACAGAAAATGTAATGCAGTCTGAAGGTGTATTACCTTTTGCATGAATTGCCTGCAGGGCTTGTGTCAAGGCTGAATTCCCACTCTGTCACTCCGAGTGCAGAAGGTGGGGGCCCTCAAGGATTCTAAAAATTAATACACCTCTACCCCGATATAACGCTGTCCTCGGGAGCCAAAAAATCTTACCGCATTATAGGTGAAACCACGTTCTATCGAACTTGCTTTGATCCACCGGAGTGCGCAGCCCAGCCCCCCCGGAGTGCTGCTTTACCGCGTTATATTCGAATTCGTGTTATATCGGGTCACGTTATATCGTGTAGAGATGTACTTGTCACTCCAGACTTGTATTAAACTCCCAAGGTTACAGCTTTTTTCTGACCTTGGCTTGGTAAACGCTGCCACCACCCAAATGAAAAAAACCTCCTTTGGACCCAGGAAGGAACACTTGGGAATTCCTCCCTCTGGGGTACCCTCAAGCTCTTTCACCCCCCCCCTGCCCCCAGGGAAGAGCTGAGAAAGAAAACAAAGGAAATTAGCTGTGGCCACCAGCTAATCAAACAGCATATGCACAAGCCTCTTAGGACACCAAAAATCCAATTCTGTTCTTAAAAAAGGTAAATTTTATTAAAAACAAAAAGAAAGAAAATACATCTGAAACTTAGGCTTTTGCTAGATTTTAAAAGAGCAATTCTAAAAATTAAGCACCCAAAATAGCTTTCTTGGGGGTTAGCTTAAAGGTTACAAGCAAACAAAAGCATCTGGGGTTAGCACAGAGGAGTCCACAAGCCTTAAAAAATAAACAGAAATAAACCTAATCGCATCTTCCTAAACATTCCTAATTTACTTACATCTTTGGGTTGTTAAAAGTCTTCTAGATATGATCTGATGGTGTCTGGTTCAAACTTTACACAGCATTTCTGCTTATAGCATTGCTGCTCCGGAGAACAACAGATAAAGGGAAAGTTTCTTTCCCAATTTTAAAAAGTTCTACCTTCCCATTGGCTCTTTTGGTCAGGTGCCCACTTCCTTTTCTTTACCTGGGGGACTTTTTAACCCTTTACAGGTAAAGCAAGTAGAGAACAGCTACCAAGAGGGATTTTACAGCTAACTGGCTGGCTGGGTGTCCATCAAAGGGAGCTACCCCCTCCCCCCACCACTTCATTTATCACAGCTTGGATAAATATTTCAGTACACACCGCATTCAACCCCATACTTTCCTTACTGCCCTCAACAAGTTCCCGGCCCACATACAGATTCCCGGATCTCCAGAGAGCACTCCACAGGTCTGGTCACCCCTTCTGCATGTATACATGGAGAAAAATCCCAAGGGTTTATCTTCTCCCATTTTGTGCTTTGGCACAGGAGCGGGAGAAGTAGACACAGAAGTGGCAGTGAGGACCTCTCTCAGTCTTTGTCTCTGGCTGCAGTGATAAAGTAAAGCTGGAGGGATATTAAGCAAGGGCTAGGTAAGCACAGTTACACCCTGGCAGTACATATCAGACATAGAATCATAGAATATTAGGGTTGGAAGAGACCTCAGGAGGTCATCTAGTCCAATCCCCTGCTCAAAGTAGGACCAACACCAACGAAATCATCATGACATAGGGCATTGCATCCGTGCACTACAATCTGTGTTGGTGATGCTGCTCTTTTCTGAGACCCAACACAAATTTTACTGCCACCATTGTTGGTTGCTGGGCTTAGTTTGCAATTTTTATACTTTTTAAAACATCTGGGTCCAAGGTCATCCCTGGTGTAATTCTACTAAAGTCAGTGGCATAGCACCAAACATTGCATAGCCCCTCAAATTCTAGAGAAGGACTGTAATAGATCATATTGGGTTGGTCTAGAGAGACCAAATACTTTTCATTTTATATTTTAAAAAGTAAGTCATTGCAGTGGGAATGACCGTGCTGCCAGTTAGCTCCGGGCTATGAATGTACACTGCCCACCTGCCAACACAGCACTCCATCTCCTAGCCTTCCCAGGTACTGTTGCTGTGATCTGCCACTCAGTGCTTGCTGCCTTTGTCTCTAGACCACACCTGTATTGCAAAGGGTACGAACATGTGAAATAAGAAAATACGCCGGGTTCTTCTCACAGTTGCCCTGCTCTTGTGCTGCTGCTGTTGTCCTTTCTTTCTATCCCAATATAACTCATATTTTAGCCCCATTTTGTTCCATCACAAGCTTTTCTAAATCAGAATAGAAATATCAAGTAAAAGTAGCAGCCTCTTTGCCCATTACATCGAGGACAACACTGCAACTCTGGGAAGTTCCCACTCAGGGTGCAGTCCTCCTGCATGGTCTGGGGCCACAAGGGTGAAATCATTGCTTAAGCATAGGCAGTGTTGCAGATCATTGATTCCTGTAAAGCTCTTATGTTCAGGTTTTGATTTCTCTAGTAGGCTTTTAATGTTCACAGTTATGCTGCACCTCACCTGTGGAAGGTCAATATTCCAAAATAATTGTTTATTCATTAGTTCTAAAAATGTCCTCTTCCCTCAAATGCTGCTTAGGTAATCAACAATACTATAGATCTGAAAGCTAAAGCCACTTCATTAATGCCTACATTCTTTTATATAAAACCTGTAATGTTTGCAATTTGCTCAGTTGAAAGTCAGGTCATGTCTGACATATGGAAATCTATATTTTTCCATAAAGCTTGGTTATCACAGGTACCTCTGAACTGGGCTCAACACCTGTTTGCATATAGTCAGTATGAGAATTGCTTGAGTTAAAGAGCAATTTCAGATCTATTATATAAACCATAATATTCTGTAACTATCTTGCATTAGACATCTCTGATGTTACCCTCCCAACCTCCCATTCTTCAAGCCAGCAAGGAAAGGCAGAACAGTGCAAGCAGCAAGCTCAGTCTCTGGGGTGGTGGCAGACAGATGGTTTGCTTCAATGAACAGCATCCCTTCCATCCAATCAAGACTCAAAATTGATGGGCTCTGGAGATAATTCAATCCAGGAAAGAGGGATCATGGTGCCCAAAATGTGTGACTTAAAGATGGGAGCATAAAGCAGGAAAAAGTGGGTTGGGAGGAATTCTCATGTCTCTAGACCAGTGGTTCTCAAACTTATTTGATCAGACCCCCCTTCTTTATGTCTATAGTCGTTTACGCCCCATCCACAAGTATATATACACACCACCATCCAGCTCTGAAGGCAGAGCGGAGAGTGGTGGCTGCTTGCCGGGCACCCAGCTCTGAAGGCAGCGTCATGCCAGCAGCAGCACAGAAATAAGGGTGGCAATGTGAAAAGTGACATTTGTCAATATCACTTTTCACAGGGGACTTAGCGCCCCATTGCCACTCTTACTTCTGCACTGCTGCTGCCCCAGGGCAGAGAGCCAGAGTCTTGCCACCTCCAGGTTAGGGATTGGGGTGAAGGGGAAGCCCGGGCTGCCTCCCATTGGGAGATTGAGGGAGTCAGGTAAAGAAGAGCCCGATCCCATGCTGCCTCCTGGTGAGAGATTGGGGGAAGGGCGGGGAAGGAGCGCCTGAGCCCAGGAGGTGGGGCTCCAGCTGTCCTCTTTATCCGCACCTCCTGGGTGTGCACAGCCCATCTGCATGAGCCCCAGCAACCCGGGGCTGACAGCCAGAGCTCTTACAAACAAAAAAAAGAGCATACAGTTCACGCCTCACTTGACACATTCCCACGCCTCCCTTGGGAGGCCTGCCCCATAATGCTGCTCTAGACACAATGTTAAGGATCCACCTGTGGGAAATGACATCTCTGACAATGCAGATTTCCAACAGGGCAGTACAAAGGATCATGCACATGTTCGGCTCTATCTATTAATAAATAATAATAGTTGGGGTATTATGGGAACAAGGAAGAGAGAAAACTGGATGAGTAGAGTTCAGCTGTGTATGGTTTTCCCACAGCAGTTTAACAAACAAATCAATGGGGAGTATGTATATATCACTGTGCACTAACAGAGGTCAACTTCCTTTCAGGAGTGAGTGTAACGCTAGTGCCAGCTCTGGCCTAGGCCGTAAGCGTCAGCCAGAAACTGACAGACTCACAACTGGAAGGCAGGCCAATTCACTTGGGTATATATAGAGCAGAGGTTCTCAACCTTTTTCTTTCTGAGCCCCCCCCTCCCCCCCCGCTATAAAAACTCCATGGCCCACCTCTGCCACAATAACTGGTTTTCTGCATATAAAAGCCAGGGCCAGCGTTAGGGGGTAGCAAGAAGGGCAATTGCCTGGGGCCCCATACCACAGGGGCCCCCCACGAAGCTTCAACCCCAGGTGGCAGGGCACAGGGACCTGGGCTTCAGCTCCATGCAGTGGGGCTTCGGCTTTCTGCTCTGGGCCTCAGCAAGTCTAATGTTGGCCCTGCTTAGAGGCCTCCCCGAAACCTGCTCGAGGCTCCTTAGGGGGACCCCTGGTTGAGAACCACTGGTATAGATCAAAGTGGTTGTTGAATTTGTTTGATGCTTACACCTCATGAAAACTAACGGAATGTTGCATGCATAGTTTTCACTTATCTGCAGCCTGTTAGAACATAGAAGCAAACATTTACATTGTATATCCCCTATATCTAAGTGATCATCAAACAGACAGAAGCCTTGTGTCATACAAATGAAGGACTATAACAGGAAGGTGCTAATTCATGCACTTTTCAAAGCAAAGTGGTCATTGTGTGTGATAATCAAAGACTCAAAATGCATTCCCCTCTCTCCATCATCAAAGAAGGAGACCACATGGGTAGCCAAACTGTCAACTTGTTTTTCTGTGAGAAGAAGCCATAAGTATGGACACAAGGAAAAAATTCTTCGTTACTGGCCTATTTAGATTCTAACAGGGTAGAATAACTGAACAAGAAGACTGAGATCCCCAGAGTTACTCTGGGTAGCCCTAAAAGAATTTTGGGAAACTGGCCGATTACTACATAGAATCATAGGTCTGGAAGGGACCTTGAGAGGTCATCAAGTCCAGTCCCCTGCACTCATGGCAGGACTAAGTATTATCTAGATCATTCCTTACAGGTGCTTGTCTAACCTGCTCTTAAAAATCTCCAATGATGGAGAGGTAGGAGATTGCCTACAACCTCTGCAGGCAATTTATTCCAGTGCTTAACCACCCTGACAGTTAGGAAGTTTTTCCTAATGTCCAACCTAACCCTCCCTTGCTGCAATTTAAGCCCACTGCTTCTTGTCCTACCCTCAGAGGTTAAGAAAAACAATTTTTCTCCCTCCTTCTGTAACAACCTTTTACATCACGTCTCAGTCTTCTCTTTTCCAGACTAAACAAACCCAATTTTTTCAATCTTCCCTCATAGGTCATGTTTTCTAGACCTTTAATCATTTTTGTTGCTCTTCTCTGGACTCTCTCCAATTTGTCCACATCTTTCCTGAAATGTGGTGTCCAGAACTGGACACAATACTCCAGTTGAGGCCTAATCAGCGCAGAGTAGAGTGGAAGAATTATGGTACTTCTCATGTCTTGCTTACAACACTCCTGTTACCTTTTGAAATTATAGACTGACTCATCTGTATATACTTACCTGCTTTAACCTCTCAGTAACTCTCATTCCTTTTTCTTAGCTAATAAACCTTTAGTTAGTTTACTATAGAATTGGTTACCAGCCTTGTCTTTGGTGAGAGATCTAGGATAGAAATCAACCTGGGTGAGTGACTGGTCTCTTGGGACTGACTGTAACTAGAATATTTTGTGATTTTTGATGTAAGTGACCATTTATCACATAGTTCAGCTTGCCAGGGTGGCAAGATAGAGAGTGTCTTAGGGGACTATCTGTGACTCCATTATAAGACTATTGTAATACTTTGGGAGTTCACATTTGGTACTGGGTTGGTGAAATCTAATTATAGAAAATACCACCAGTTTGGGGTGTCTGCCCTTTTTATAAAGGTCTGGCCTTAAGTAGGCACTCATGGTCGTGAGTTACTCCAGAGAGTGTGACAGTGAGTATTCTAAAGTTTGTGTCATCCTTCTGGAGGATAAGAGAAAAATACAGTGTACCTTCTAGCCACGACACTATTAAAAGATTCCTTCATTTCCAAGTGATAGCTTGGATTCCATCCTTATCTGAAAGATCTCAAAGTATTGGCCCCAATGTTTGCCTACCTTTAAACACGGCCTGATTTTCAGAGGTGCTGAAAATGCCAGTCTCCATAGGCATTACAACTTGGGTGCACCTTCTCTAAGGTCAAGCATGCTCCCATGGGAAGTGGCTCAAAATTGAACTCAGAACTCCTGATTCACAGCCCTCTTCTGTACCCAGAGGTCTAATCTTTCCTCTCTCCTGATTCAGAGGCAAGATACCTTCTTATTAGTCTAATAAGAAACATCATAGTTCATTTTTGCTCACATTTAGCAGAGACACTTGAGCACATGATGATGGATTTCCTGGGTGAATTCATGCTCAAATAAATAGATAGTGAATGGTTCATTTTAAGGCTGGGCTCTCCTGTCTCTGCAGCTGCAAGAACTTTTTGGAAGCAACCACATTAGCTGTGTATAACATAAACATTGGTTTTTGTGGTTGTTTGGAAGGTTATATTTTGAGCTGAAACTATATCACTTAGTTATGTTTTAATTGTCATTTTATAACTCATGTAAATGATTCAAGAGACTGCAATAAGCATATTCTACAGAAATAAACTAAACCTAGGTTGTGTTTTTTTGTTTGCTTTTTGGCCCCCCCCCAATCAATGAATGGAGATAAAACATGCAGCATACAGACTACAGCACAGCAAAGGATCACATTGCAATTTCTGCTAACAGAGCAATATGTGATGGCAATAGAGGAAGGTGTTGAAAATGCACAGCATGTTCATCAGCCATCTGTTTGTAATGGTGTATCAATCTATCGCTGGCATTTGTAAGGTGCCCATCACATTGTTACCCAGCTCTTCTCTGTGTCCCAGCTGACCTTCCTCTTCTGTCACTGGTATGGTGTTCTTTCCAAGGTAAAGGCAAACGAAAGCATCGCAAATGCCCTCAGTATAGGAATGCATTCCAGGGATAAAAGGTGTGAAATATTTTACTCTGAAAAGTTTCAGTGGAGGCAGGATCAGGCCTCAAATCAGCTGCCATTCACCTGTTTACATGGTTTTCTTTATATGCAAAATTTTTGCCACCTTGTGAAGATGGCCTAGATCAACAGTGCAACTAGAGGGCAGGTAAAATGCTAGTGTTTTTGTTTTATGCAGTAGGTTATGCAAGATGCTGGTCTTTAATTAATAAGGTAATCTCTCTCTCTCTCTTTTCCAATATGTAACTTCTCAAGGATTACCCATTCATGGCCACACAGATACAAATCCCATTTTATACAACTTTGACATTTGTATGCTGGTGATGTGACAGCACTTAAAGCACATCAGCTGCATATTGCACACAAATGGCTCTCTCATAAAATTCTCAATGAAATCTTTACGTTAACGCCACATGAAGATGTGCTCCCGAAGTTATACGATAGGTGAAAACTGCTCCCATTCTGCAGTGCTAAAAGAATGAGGATATGTATGTTACAACAAGAAGTAAAACACTGTTTTTAATTTTGCATTTGAGATGAAGAACTTTCTATATAGAACTGTATTGTTTTACATAAATCTGTATCAACAAAAGTTGATCCTTTATTTAGAGGTGTAAATTACATGCTGTTGCACATCGGCATTATTATTAACAATTGCTTTGCCCAGAATTAGGATGGTGAAGAGACTATGAATGGCAAATAGTCTTGATTCCAAGCAGATGTGCAGACTGAAGGATGCCGATTAGATTTTGCTCTTAGATTAGATCTCCATGGCTTCTATTGTCTGCTCTATTACATCATTTAGGACGTAATAGAGCAGACTCAGTGCTTGCAGAACTTTGTGTGTGCTGATAGTTTTGTTTTATTCCCCCTCCTGCCCTAGAAATACCCAAGAGACTAAACCAGCTTGAGTTCTTGAAAGATGTTCATGAAAACAGAGCAGCTGCTTTTATGATATTTTCTATTCTGCTCTTCACAAAGGACTCAATCATTTCTTACATCAATAGTCCCAAACTAAATAGCAAAAGAGAGGAAATTGGCCAACAGCACTGAAAATACAAAATTTTGGATGCATGAGTTACTTGTTATATTTGAAAAGCAAAACATAACTACAGGCAGGGCCGGCTCCAGGCACCAGCTTACCAAGCAGGTGCTTGGGGCGGCCACTTCGGAGAGGGGCGGCACGTCCAGCTGTTCGGCGGCAATTCGGCAGACGGTCCCTCACTCCTGCTCGGATCGCGATTGCAGCTTCTTTTTTTTTGTTTTTGTTTTGTTTGGCTGCTTGGGGCGGACAAAACCCTGGAGCCGGCCCTGACTACAGGTCCCCAGTATTTTGAAAGGGGAGAGCGTG
This sequence comes from Terrapene triunguis, assembly GCF_002925995.2. Lineage (NCBI taxonomy): Eukaryota > Metazoa > Chordata > Testudines > Emydidae > Terrapene > Terrapene triunguis. Next base: position 3,433,796 of record NW_020664454.1, on the reverse strand, counting down.
GTTTTCTGGTTAGAGCAGGAAACAGGAAGCTAGAGCTTCTGGGCAGGGCCATCCTTACCCATACGCAAATTTCCTGCTGCCCTGCGCAGCTGCGTGCTGCTCCAGCCCCTGCTCCGGCTCTTCCCCAGGGCCTCCTCCCTGCTCCGCCCCAGCCCCACCTCAGCCCCGCCCCCATTCCCGAGCTCTGCAGCATAGCCGGGTCTGCACTCACCGGTAGCGTTGGCCCCAGCCACGCCGCCAGTGAATGGTTCCCCCCTGCCCCCAAGCCAGCCCCACTCCCCCCCCCACAGAGGCCTGGGGACAGCCCCTCCACTCCCTCCGACAGAGGCCTGGGGCCCCACACACTCCCTCCCCCCTGCAGGGGGGCTGCATAGGGCCCCAGAATAGCTAGGGACGGCCCTGCTTCTGGGCTCTTTTTCAAGATCTCTCACTGATTGTTTTATTATTTCATGTTGAGTGCTGACATTGTGCTTGGCCATTGTCCGTTCTTGTAAAAAAACCCCACAATTACTGCCCCAAAGCACTTACAGATCTGATACAGACCCATACCAGGTGAAGGTGGAAGCTCAAAATAGTGGCGGTATCTAGGAGAGATCATTACTGAAAGGCTTTATAGAAAATCATGTTTTAAGGGGGGAGTTGGAGGTGAGGGAAGTTTCTGGATGAGAAAAGGGAGGAGACAAAGCACACCCGGCCTGGCTTTAGAAACACGGACAAGTCCCTTAATCTGTCTGTGCCTCACTCTTCCTGTTTATAAAAAGGCGGTAAGATTTCCCTACCTCATAGGGATTTGGGGCGGAATAATTCATTAATTATGAAGTATTTGTGAAGGACACTGAAAATCCTGGATGAAAGGGACTTTAGCGGCCCAAAGAATTATTATGAGGAAGATATGCTATTTTCGTTAAGGATGCTACATGAAGTCAGGGCTGCTCCTTGCTCACTTTCTCTCTTCCTCAAACAAAACACATCCAGACCTGTGTGCATAAAGACAATATAGGGGGAAAGGATGCTGTGACCCTAATAGCATCCCACTGCAAGAAGGCAAAGGGCTTATTGGTATCTGGTAGTGAATTTCATCTAGCCTGATCCATTCAGTGTACCCTAATTCATTAATGTCAAACGGTATCTGATGTGTGTCATGTATCATTTGAAAACTAACACCACACTGATCATTAACAATCTGGCCAGCCATAGTGTATGTACCGTGATCACCAAGGGAACCATGCAAACGTGAAGGAAATGTGGAACTAACATGTGTTTACCAAACAAGTCCGAGTAGCGGGTAAACAGGTTTCTCCCAGACAAAAGGACAAACCGAGATCCTGTCCAAGGGGGAGGTCAGCCATCTTGCTGGAAGGAGTTGTGGTAAGAATCTTAACAAAACTACCATCTTGGTTCAGGGTAAATCCTACTCACTAGAAAGCATTTTTTCATTTTGATTTGCTTGTAACCATTTCTAACTTCATCCTTGATACTTGAACTCACAAATTCCTCTCTCCTTTTGTTAATAAACTTATTTTACTTTTAAATCTAAGTCAAGCCAATGCTGTATTTGACTTGAAATGATTGTTAACTCCAGTTAACATGGCAAGATGCCGGCTACTAACTCTTTAAAGGAGCAAATGAACCTTATTATTCCTCTGTGTGGTCCAGGAAAGCATGGACATTGCAGAGCACATGGCTAAGGGAAAATTCAGGACTGGGGTTGTGTATTGGAGTCATCTTGCCAGATGTAACCAAAGCTGGTGGAAACCGGGGAGTGACTCCGTTGCTGCAAACGGAAAACTGCTGAAATCAGAGTACTGGACGGCAAACAGATACAAAGTGCATACTTGCTGCTGACCTTGAGCATCCCACCTAGGGAGCATATAAAACAGTTGGGGTTACAGGGCAAGTCGTGACAACCCCTCATTGGTCTGGATTGCACAGAACATGACAGTTGCCAACTACATGAAATTTCCTAGCACATTTTTAATTTTCCCCTGTAAAAAACCAAAACCAAAAACCAAGCTACCCTGTTGTGCTTTCAAAACACAGAACTAAAATTCCACATACATTTGAAGAGAAATCTCTGTAGAATAAGGCTCAGGGCAACTGAATAGAGTGAGCACTTTCCTGTCTTTTACAACACCTAAGTGATAAAGTATTAACCTAAATCACTGAACAGGTTTCTTTGTTGTCTTTGACAGGCTAGGCCCATTCTGTCCCTGCCGTGTGAGCAACTCCTCTCTGCCAGAGAGTTTCATTCCAGTCTCGTTCTGAGCGACAGAGCATTTTGTCACAGTAGACGTCAATGACCTGAAAAACGATTATCTGTAAACATTTGTTATGATGAGGAAATATGTTTAAGGGTCCTCCTAAGGGCATCTTTCATGTTTATATAGCACAATAATGTTGCTTTATTTTATCAAAGCGTTTCTATTTAGGATTTTATGTGGTCTCCAAATGAAATCTGTTTTCAGCAGAGGTGAGAGGAATAGGACACAATAGTACCGTAAATGTAAATAGCAGCTAATCTTTTAGCAAGCATGACAAAGAATCAGAAGCCAAAGTGTTACAATACACATCTACCTCCCATCTGTTTTCATTTAGAGATATTGTTTCAGTGGGAGCCATCTGAAAAGGGAAAAAATGTATTGAGCAGTTTTATAAAGTATCACGCCAACAATGAGAGTCCACACTCTCACCTTTTTCTGTTTTAGATTAGTTTGGGATTTTTACCACTGCACATGCAGAAAAATATTCCCCAAACAGAAATCAGTCAGTGGGAGTTTTGCAGGAGTAAGGGCTACGGAAGTTGATTTTCTTCCTCTTTGGAGATAGGTGAATAGTACCGGAGCCCAGGTAGCAACAAAAAGTGAATGTGACTACTCAGTGAATTATAAATTTGCATTATGGTAGGTGCTCTATAAGTGACACTCACGCTGGTGCAGATGACCATCATTTGGGTCAACCCCCACTCAAGTCCCACCAAAATAAAGCTCAAGTAAAACTTTAGGACTTGAGGTGCACAGGCCTTGAGCTGGTCATCTGCACAGGGATGAACTCTACCCCAGGTGAATATAATATATATATAAAAAAAAAAAAAACTAGGGATGGTGAACTGAAAAACCTTGCTGGTATTTTGATTTTCATCCAAGTAGCAAGGTTTTCTGGACAAAAGCAGAACTTTGCTTTGTCTGAACACCAGAAAACAAACCTGTCACCAATATCTGTTTGGCCTGCACTTTCCTTCCTTCACTGTGACAAAGGAATAAAACCAGGTTGGCTGATCAACAGCTCTGTTTTGCTGCTTGTTGGTGTATTCCTTCTCCTACCTTACCTGATGGGCGGCATGTAGAACTGGGCCTAACAACCACAGTGAACTCTGAAAGCCGGGGCTGTAAGGAATGGCTTTATCTTGTCATAAAATACTAGAAAATTAGACAGCACTGAAGCCCCACAAAGAGCATTAGAACCCAGCCATATTACCAGCTCACCCCCCAAATGATTTGCATTTAAATTGCAAAAGTATTTTTTTAATTGTTGCATGTTGAGTCGTGAGACATCTAGGTGAAGTCTGATGCAAGTCAGAAGAAAGAACTCCTATGGTGAAAAACCTGACACATCACAGCAAAACAGGACTTATTTGATAATCAAGCTGTGCAATGTGTTCTTGATCGCAGAGCAAAAAATCTCATTATTTAACTAATCATCAGGATGTGAAGTCTGAGCAGATATACAGGGAAAAATATACATTTCTGTTCTTTAAGGTACAGTCAGCCTGATTCTGATGTCAAACTAATTTTACATCCCAATAACTCCATTGCTTTAATGGCGTTCCTCTTCTTTTACACGGATGTAACAGAGGACGCTCAGGTCTAATACATGCACCAATAAGTGGCCAGTGAAGAAGAATCCTTGTCAAGAACATTTTGTTTAGCTTCCTGTGGGTGCTCATGTGGATAAAATGATGCTGTGAGGTCAGAGAGACATCCTCCAGATTAATTGGTACTAACAGCCACTCATAAATCTGATGAAGATTTGGGATGACAGTGAAGATAAGCAAGTTAGCATTAATTGTAATCTATCCCATATGATTTATAACTGCTTGTCATGTCAAGAGTCTTGATAGACAGATGTTCATCACTGATAGGTCAACTGCACATCCTTATGTGCATATGACCAGATTTCTGTGGTATCCAAAAAAAAAAAAAAATAGGATTCCTTTTGCTATAACTTCATGATTGAATGTTAAAATAAGTATGAAGGGAGTGCTGGAGGTCTCAGAACACACAATACATACTGCTCACTTAGCAATATAGGTCTGTGGCAGCGTATAAAGCAGACTTAGAGCTGTGGCCAATATTATTGAGAGGACTAGTGATTTTGGATGCCTCAATATTTAGTGCCCAACTTCAGCCACTTTAGGTGCTCAGCACTTTGTAAAAACCAGGCCTCTTTAAGCAGTCTCAAACTGGGCTCCCAAAACCTGAAGCACCTAAATTCACTAGTCACTTTTGATAATTCTGGCCTAAACGGTTCACAATAAGAACGGCCATACTGGGTCAGACCAATGGTCCATCTAACCTATGTAAGCTCTTGGGGCTAGGAGTGGTTTGGAAAGCCCCTATTACCCTTTTGGTGCTCTTATTATCGTATTTATAATTTATATCCTAAGTATAATGCTACCATAAAGATTGCAGGATGCAGTCTACAGCTACATCCCAGAGAAATGTTACTTCAGCAGCTGGTTGAGATAGTACATTATCTGTAGTGCACTGTCTTCTAAATTGGTATTGCCAAGTGATTCTGAACTTTTTACATGTTTTTCTATTGTTTATTATATTATTTACTGCATGCTGCTTTTCTTCTAGGAAAACATTGCTATTTGATTTGTTAAGCATAGGATGTTTTAAGATGTAGAGATATCTATACTTATCAAATATTTAAGTCAAGGGGATTTGAATGTGCACTATATTAATGTGCTCTGCAGGCGTTTTATTGTACAAGGCAAACATACAGCAGCTACTGAGTATGAACAAACACCAAGTCATGCCACATAACAGATTTGCTGTTGAAGTAAACAGCTCTTAAAAGGAGATGAAATTGGGAACGCTCTAGATAAGCACTGGTATTCTCATAGCAGAGACCCTCTTCCCCAAAGTCAAATTATGTATAAACCTAAGTTTGCAGTTACAAATCTGAAGGATTGAAATGTTGGCTACAAGGTAATGTGCACTGGCTGAATAAATCTTTGCAAGAGAGGGATGATTGAAATAAAGGATTTGCTAGATAAAGGACTGATAAATAAGGAAAAGTTTCTTCCCTGCATGTGGTTCTGTACTGACACACACACACACAGACACACACACACACACACACATATAAAAATAAAACTACTGATCCCTCACATTTATGAGAGGTTTCAGAGTAGCAGCCGTGTTAGTCTGTATCCGCAAAAATAACAGGAGTACTTGTGGCACCTTAGAGACTAACAAATTTATTAGAGCATAAGCTTTCGTGGGCTACAACCCACTTCTTCGGATGCATATAGAGTGAAATATATTGAGGAGATATATATACACACATACAGAGAGCATGAACAGGTGGGAGTTGTCTTACCAACATTTATGACTGATGGTACAGAGGGAAGCTGTATATTTCAGGTACTGGGAAAAGGGAACCAATGCAAGATTTGATGTTCTACATCTCTCTGATAAGAACCCCCACTTCTTCTCAGATGTACATAGAAAGAATAAGAATTTCAGTGGTTTACTATAGCATTTCTATAATGTACCAAAGCATTTTTCCCATTTAGAAAATGCAGATATCCTCCTTTGCCATCTGATGGGTTTTCTCAATGTTACGATTACTTTGACTTAGTTGTTTTTGTAACACGTTAGTTATGGAAGTGTATGTATTTCAGGACAGATCTTCTGCTGGGGTATCTTGGTGTTGCATCATTGATCTCAGTGAATCTACACCAAGTATTGGGCCCTTTATATATATATATATATAATGAATGACAGGTAAGATGAGCTACAGTCACCTGTATGACTTACTTCAGGGTCTTGAGATCTAGTTGACTGGTGTAGCCAGGCTTTTCAGAGAATCACCAAACCAAGCAAACAGCCAACCACAAACCTCTCACAGGCAGTAGCTTGAACTGAGCTCACTCAGGCTTCCCTCAGCCTGGCTCCTAAATTAACTTTATCAAACCGGATGGCTTGAAATCTTGTTTCCAACTAACATTTCACTCCTTTCTGACCCCATCCCCCAGAAAGGTGGATCTGGCTTCTCATGCCCGATATCTGGGATCTCTTTGAGCACAACATGCTAATAGCATGCCGGGGACAACCAATATTCATCACAGCTGGCTCATCCCACCTACCCTGAGGCTGGGACACACACCTGTGGAATTTTCCCTTCTCAGGAAGGGAGTATTGAATTTTTTCCTCCCAATCCCTGGTTGGGGTCTGTAGACCCCATCTCCATCTGTTTCTGTATCTATATCTATTTGGTTAGCCCAAACAATCTACCTGATAGTTTACTCCCTGTGCAGATAATGGAGAGTAACTGCTTAGACAGGAATTTTTATGTCCCATTTGGTACATCTCAACCACGTCTAAAGCGTTAAAAGCTTCATTTTCATTTACTAATGCTTGTTTGAGCCCAGGCAATTACTTTTCAGACCTAAATGATTCTGTTATTTTAATTGTGTTTTTACATCCCCTGAAAGGCATTAGTTAGCATGAAGGACTAACTGGGAGCAGACTTTCATTTTTAAAATGTCAGACAAATAGTCTTTTAAAATAGGAGATTTATTTGGCTTTCACGTAACTAAAGTTGGATAGATTTAGGTGTCTAATTTATATTCAAAATCATCAGTTCAGTACTAGTGATCAAAATTTCATAAGTGAAGGAAACAGACCATTTTAGAAATGCATGTGCACATTACAGAAATGCAATAGCCCTATATTTGCTTGCATCAACTGGCCTCTGCATGCTAATAAGGGGTTTTGAAGGCAACCTTGTCGCAATCACATTTGCAAATTCAGCCTTAGTTGCCAACATGATGTTAATTAAGATGACCAATATATATAACCCACCCCTGGAGAGCTCAACCACCATAGATAATAGAAACCTGAAGCAGAGCACTGAAATGGCACTAGTAAAACAGGGAACTGTTCTAACTTCGAGGAGTAGAGATGGATCCCTGGTAACTCTCCTGACTGCAAATCAGCCTTAATGAAAGTAGCCCCTTGCTATTACCCTGGCAGCTGAATTCTAACAGGTTCTAGCAGGTGAGTAAGCATAGGCACACGTATGACTGAGGATACTTTCTGTTCTGTTAAACTTGCCCCTTATGTGAGATGAAAATAAGGGTTTCTGTCAAAAGTAAAATAAACCCGTTTCTTCTTGTCTCTAATTTGTATTATAAAAGTTTTAAAAGTACCTATTATAGCTCCTGCCTTGGGATGGGACGAAGTCACACTTTCGCATAGAGGCGAAAATAAGCCGGTCACTGTTATTATTACAGTAACATCTAGAGGCCTCAGTTGAGATCAGAGCCCGCAGTGTACATACATATAGTAAAAGGCAGTCCCTAAATTGAAGAATTTACAATCTAAATAAATGACGCAGAGAAAGGAAGTATTAGCTCCATTTTACAGATGGGGAACTGAGGCAAAATGGAGTGAACAGGGCTACTGTGTGTAATCACTCACATATTTGAGTAAAGATTCCACATTTTGGCCTGAAGTGATTTGCTTCAGGTCACACAAGAAGTCTGTACCAGAAGTAGGAACTGGACCCAGGAGTGGCGGAAGTGCCTTGAAAGGGGGGGTACAAGCACCCAAACTGTGGCCCCGCCCCCATGCCGCCTTTCTCCCCCCAAAGCTCCACCCCTGTGCCACCCCTTCCCTCCGAAGTCCAGCCCAGCACTGCCCTTCCCTTCCCCCTGAGGCCCCGCCCCTGTTTGCTCCTCTCCACCCTCCCCATCACTTGCTCTTACAGCAGGTAGAATAGAAGGGCATACCCTCCCACTTTTAAAAGTGGGGTGGGTGGCCAGGGGCCATGCCCCCCCCCCCCCCCCGTTCTGGTGCTTCTGAATGGACCCAGCTTTCCTGAGTCCCAGTCTCGTGTCTTACCAACAAGATCATCTTCCTTCCTTGTGACTCATACTTTTGATGGATTCTTTTACCCCACAAAAATATTGCTTGTTAAAAAAAAGTCAGAATGTTTAATAGCTACTGCTGAAATAAAGAGTTATTACAACAGAATGTCAACAACTTTTTCAGGTTCCACTGTGCAAAATGCAACCAAATCCAGCTTCAAATGATATCATACCAGATGGTTTGTAACATATACAGCTTTGCACCTTACATCTGTTGTTTTACTCCTCATTGATCAATTTATCAATTCATCATAAGATCACAGCTGGAAGGAAATCTCCAATTCTCTCTACATCTCTCTCTATGTAAAAAATGTATAGAATTAAGCCACACAGCACCCCTGTGAAACAAGTACCGGTAAATATTCTTATCTCCATTTTATAGACATTTAAACTTGACACACAAAAGAGCTAAGAGATTTACCCAAGGTCATACAACAGGTAAGCAATATAACCCAGGTGACCTACCTGCTGGATTTCTGTTCCAGTAAGTACTCACTTAACACTCCTATATGGGTTTTGTTTTATTTATAATAGTACCATATCTTCAGTGAAAGAAAAATTTACTCTTGGCACATAAATATACTCTGCTTGGGAAAATATAATCAGGCGGTTGGGTTCCTCCTCCACAGACATTCATACTTAATTCTTTATTTAACAGGCAATAGTATAATTCAGGGTGGTCAAACTGTGGCTCGTGAGCTGCATACATCTCTTTTACAGTTAAAGTGCAGCTGGCAAAGCTCCCACACACTCCCCAACCCACTCTCTGCCTACCAGATGGGGGGGGGGGAAATCTTGGGGCTTCTGCACAGCAGGGAGGGGGAATCTTGGGGCTTCAGCCACGCTGGGCACATCTGCCGGGTCTCCAGCAGGAGCAGAGCTGGAGCCCTGGGCGATGCCTCCCGGGGTCTGAAGCCTCGAGACTCCCCTTCCCACAGGGTTGAAGCCCCGAGCCTGGGCAGGTGCACCCTGACTCTCGAACATCTGAAGACTGTCATATGCGGTTTGGAGGGTACATTTGGCCACCACTGGTATAGTTTGCAGGAGAAGGGTCTACCCACAGACCACAGCATGTATCAATTTACCAGTCAGGATCATAGTAAGTAGAGATGGAAGAAATACAACGGAGACTTCCAGTCAGTCCATCCTTTGTAAGTGCAGGATTTATTCCCCTAGCTGAAAAAGGAGGTACTCAACCACTGATACTCTGGATCTTAGCATTCCCAATGGAAAGTGTAAAAATAAAACACACCCTGTACACTGTAAATTTATTTATTAAAGGGTCTATTTTAATTACTACTCCAGTGCTTCCACCTACTTTAATGTCATTTCACTTTACTCACTCTTCTAACACACTACCCTGTTAGACAAAGACTGCTCAAATAGGTCTTACTCTTCTCAAAAACACATTCAATCCTCTACACAAATTTAAAATAGAACATTAGTGTCTGTCTCCTAATAAAGAGACTCCTTCCTTTCTCACTGTCCCCCAGAATCCGATTCTAAGCTTATTTAGGGCTTATCTACACAACAAGTTACTGTGCTGCAAGATAGGATGTACAGCACACCATGTTGCCATGCACAAATGTCCAATGTTGACACAACTACAGTACACCCCACGGATATTCATTGTGCTGTAGCAGTGTCCATATAGGATGTTACTGTGCAGCAAACTGATGCATCTTGGCTTTGCATGATTGCCATAATGCAATCCTGGCTTTCAGTACAGTAACTTGCCACGTAGACATGCCCTTACTCTGATGTAAATCGGGAGTAACCCCACAGAAGTCAATGGAGTTACATCAGCATAAAACTGATGTGAGAGCAGGATAAAGTTTATACCAACAAAAGCAGAAAAAATAAAAATATTAGAGCCAGGAGTGCCACTCAGTTAATAACCCATCCCATTCTGCTAGGCATTACTGTATGATGCTAGAGACTCACACAGTTCTCAGAGCCCTGTAGTGCCTAAGCAAAATAAGTTGAGTAAAAGAAGCATCACTGACCTTAAATCTGAGTGTTCTTGCTTTGGGCCCAATTGAAAGTCCATTGGATTCAATGGATGGACTCCCATGGACTTCAGCAGGCTTTCGATCAAGGCCTTAGTGAGGCTCACACTGGAACACTAGAATTTATTTATATTCCCCACTACCAGTCCAGTCAGTTTTGTTTTCACTCATCCTAGAATTTCCTTGCATTTTGCACAAACCTCTCTCTTTGTTTAGCACAGCTGTTCTGAATTGTGGGGAGCCTCAAATAATGTCTTAGCGGAAACACAAATATTCCTGTCACATTCAGCCGGGTAATGGAGGGCTAGTTAGTACATGTCAGCAGAAATTCAGTTATCCCCTCATAACAGCTGCACCTGAAGGGGTCTGGATTACCAAATACCTGTCTGTCTTCTTCAGCATGTGAGACACAGCACAGTTTAGGATGTAGGAGGCAGCCTAAAACGGAACTGATTTGTTATAGTCTAGGCTTTTTAGCATTCACTCCTCTGATGAATACATAAACTAGTTTTCGAATAAAAATAAAATTTTAATACATGTGTGTGTACAGCAGGCAATACTGCACAGATGACCCTCACAACTTTCCCTCTGTCCTCTCATGGGAAAACTCTGCCCTGGCCCTTTGTGTCTGTTCCTGAGACATGTTGATGGTCTCCATATATAGAGCGTGTGCTGGTGTGTGAACCCAATTGTCAGATGCCTATGTCTGGGCAGCTGATTCCACAGGTTTTTTTTTTTTTTTTTTAAAGCGATAACTACTGGACTGTCACAGTCACTTTCATCTTATTTGAGTTCTGGTCCAGTTGTGTGACGCACTGTTTCTGCTGCAAAATCTCTGCTCTTGATGCACTCAATAGTGCACTATCTGCAAAATTAAGGTCACCCATGTCCTCAGTGCCAGGGACCATGGCTCATTTTCTTTCCTCGTACACTTGTTCAGATAAGCAATCTACCATATATCAAGCAAGCTGCAGAGGGGGTGGGGGGAAAGCAGATTTTCCTCACTCCACTTTGCACTGGAAAGTAACAACCTCCATTTATAGAACACCTTATCGTGCCAAGATGCCTCTGGATGCTTTTGGAGAGATGTACAATAGTTTAATAATAGTCTGCAATGATGAGCTAATAATTGAAAGTAAGATAAGTGGATTTGCCTCAAGGAGTTATGATAAAGCAGCTGACAAGATGGTAACGGCTGAAACTACGTTCCTCTCCCACCTGCTGTGCCATGTTTAGGTACAAGGAAGACAAGCAAGTCAGTATCAGATGACTGCAGTCTGTGTTTCAGAGCATAATAAAAAAATAACTGGGTTGAAGATCAAAATGTTGACTTCCCAGGACAAAAGCACCACTTAAGTTAATAGGAGGGGATTCTGGGCAGCTGTCAGTGCGGGGTCTTCTATGGAGCTCCCCTGCCAGGGAGCTGGGAGACAGAAGGAGGGAAGGCTGGGGGCTCTGGAACTAGTGTCTCCAAGGGACCCTTGGCTCTTCAGCTCCCAAACCCCGCAGATCTTGAACTGCTTTCTTCCATTATTGTGGGAAGGAAAATGGAATAATTCATAGGAAATTTGCTGAAGGCCACCTCTCAGGGAGAGATTTTCTCCCCGAGAACCACACAGGAGAGCATAATAATAATATCAACTTGCTTGCACACACGCATGCAGTTCATGGGCTGGATTCACCAGTACATGGGCTACATTGTGATGCTTTGGTGACACACAGCAGCCATGAACTGAATTTACCTGGTTGGTTAGGCTGGTTTAAGGCTGCTTTGCACAAAGTGGTAGAGGTGATCCTGGCCCTATATACGTACGTCTATGTGTACAATACATTTCCCGGATGACTACATTTATCAGCTTGGTATAACTGATCCCACTTAGGCCAACTTGGGACTTGTAGTGCTTAAACCAAGAGCCTCTAAGAACCACATTTTAAAAGGTATTTAGGCACCTAAGGAGGTAGATAAACACCTAGTGGAATTTTTAACACACTTGATTTCAATGGGAGTTTGGCACCTAACCTGCTTAGGCACATTTGAAAATTCCACTAGGTGTCTACCAGAATCTTTAGGCACCTAAATGCCCTTGAAAACCTGTCCCTGGACCTAGAAAGTGTATAAGCAGTAGCAGATTCACAAGCCACATCTCTGAGCCAACCACTAGAGGGGGGGCAAAGACCAACAATCTCCTAGCAAGGGTTGCATGCATTTCCCTGACAGCCATGGCTCTGCAATCACTGATCAGGGCACTGCAATCTCCCCCCCCCCCCCTTCAGTACCAAGAGTTCTCTAGAATCCTTTTCTTGGAAAAGGGTAACCTGCCTTTTCCTTGAGGTTCAGTTTGCAGTTCTCATACCTGTTCCATAGCACTATATGGAATGGTTGGTGTATATACAAAGTTTGTGATCTGCAACTGCTTACATCTACGGGACTAGAGTGAACTGACAGAACGAGAAGATAAGGCTTGCAGAAGTGAGCACATTGTTGCCGCGAAACTTTGCTGCAGACTCTCCTAGGCACTTAAAGTTGCTTCTTGGGGAGGTCTGTTTTCATTTATTTCAGAATGTGTAATTATTTCATCTTCCTGTTTTTCCCCAGTGTTCCCCACCATACATGAACGTAAAGTCAACAAGAACCGTGGATCTAATATCACACTGTCTTCCACAGAAGATAAGCCATCAGAATTCAAGCCAACAGGTCTCATAAGTGAGATGCTCTAAAATACCTGGCAACAAAGGCTTCTCTTGACAGACAAAGGGTTTTCCTCACTCATTCTTTTTTAATCTTAAAGTATAGAGGATTAGCCCAATTGGACTGATGGTGGAATATTTGGTTGATAATTGAGCTAATGACATGAAGATAGTTAGATTAAGACACTGGAAGGATAAGTCTGCTCTGGTTAAAGCAGAATGGTTTGCATGCAAGTCCCAGATGGCTCCTCTAGAGAACAAGAAAGAAAGAGGACTTAACGGAGGCTATATGTAAGACTTTAATGGATTTTATACATAATGGGAATGCTGTTCCCTAAAAATAATGCAATTTATTGTCACCTCATAGGAAAGTTGGGGCTAAATTTGTATTCTGCTAGGATTATGAACCATGAGTTTTCTTTATGTTATTGTGGGGGTTGTTATAGTTTTTTCTTCCCTCCCCACCCCTTGGCAGGGAGTGGTAGGGGTAAACCCTAACACTAGAAATGCAGGGTTTGGGATACAAATTGGCCACAAAGCTTCCCAGGAGAGATCCACTAAACCGTGAAGCTAATAGCGAGTCAGAGGAGCCTCCATTTCCATATTTAGACCTTGGGGATGGATTATATTTCCCACCACTTCAGAGATCTCTCTAGCACATGTTTGCTCATGCAAATCCTTCTAAATAAAGTTATTGGGCCAATTCCACCTCTGGTGGAAGCCCACTGAGGAGTTAGTCCACTGTGACTGACAGCACAAAATTAGACCAGGCGCCAATTTTTTCAGTGTCTGATCTCCTTTACTGCCACCCAGATTTACAACTGCTGTGCTCTCTTCTTTGTAGAGCTCTATTTTAGGGAGGTCCTATAAATCACCCAGCTGGATTCTTTAAAGGGCCAAGCAGTACATGGGCCTTTTTTCCCCTGGGTACTGCATAAAGCATTTTTATATGGAGTATTCATTCTCTATAGCTTAGCTGCATGCAAAATGCTTAATTGGTCTTTGGTACATTTGAAGTGAAATATCATCCAGTAAAACACAGCTTGAATGACATTTTTCTGATTATGAATGTAAGCAAATCAGCCTTTACAACCAGATTCCTACCTAGGGAGCCAATTCGGGGAGGTGTTTTTTTAAAATCATGGATTTTATATTAATGATTTATAGCCTCAGAGTCTGTCTGGCTTTATCCCTCTACTTGTTGTCATGACCCCAAAGGAACAAAGCTATTGACTAGCTGTTTCATAATAATTACTCCACCAAGCTAGAGCTGGGCAAAAATTCTGGGGGCTGTTTCTTTTCGCTTCATGCAGGTTTTTTTTTTTTTTTGCCAGAACTGTAAAATTTTACTCAGTTCTTTGCAGTGTGAAATGGGATGGAGATTCATGATCGGGGCAGCAGCCTTGTACAGCAGTCATAGTTATTTTGTGAATAAGGCAGATAATATGGTAGCTTTTATTGAACCAATTTCAAACATACTTACAGTTAAATGTTGTTTTCCTCCACAGAAAAATGTCACGGTTGACAGAGTTCCACAATCCCAGAAGACCTCTTCCCCTTTTGACCACTGGAGTAGAGCCTGCACTTCCTTGCCTGGCACTGGGCTGAAGGGGATGCACTGCCAGTCCATGTCTTCATGTGAAGTCAATGAAGCTATCCTGATTTCCACGAGCTGAGAAGCTGTCCTGCTATCTCTAAACCTAAGGCATCTCTTTAGCCCAAAGAGATTTAAGGTAGATTACTAAAGAAACCATGCATTTAAACAGGTTTCAGAGTGGTAGCCATGTTAGTCTGTGGGCTTGTCTACACTTACCGGAGGGTCCAGCGGCAGGCAATCGGTTTTCTGGGATCGACTTATCGCGTCTAGTGAAGACGCGATAAAATCGATCCCTGATCGCTCTGCCGTCAACTCCGGAAATCCACCGTGGCAAGAGGCGGCAGCGGAGTCGGCGGCAGCGGTCGACTTTCCCCCGTCCTCACCGCCAGGTAAGCCGACCTAAAATACGCAACTTCAGCTACGGTATTCACGGGAGATCACTCATAGGAAAGTGAGAAAGTAAGAAAATGAACCTAATTCCTTTGGACTCTTTCCAGACATTAGATACTGGATGAGGATAGTAGGGGAACTGATCAAAGCTTCCACAACTTCCAGCCAAGGGATGCAAACAGACTGAGTATTAAATAGATGGGATGATTCCTTTATGCTTGCTTGGATTGATCGTTCTTCTTGCATCCTTTGCTTTCTGGTTGCAGGAGCTGTAAGTGTCCATGTGGATTCTTTGTTGTAAGACAGGGAGGAAAAGATATGGGACAAACTGGAATTTTCTTCCGGGGCCAGCACAACATACTTTGCCCTCTAGCATCTATGCTCAATAGCCCTTTTCTCAGGTTAACCCTAAATCTGTCTCTATGTATTATTTGTGAGGTTCTCCTGCTGATACACTATCTTAATGTAATTCCCGTCTCCCCCCAAAACACTCTGGTTGCATCTGTAGATGCCAAGGTTGCATTTGACATTGTTGCCTGGAATTTGTTTAAAATTCAGAATAAAATTTGGCCTGGGAGCTGGTGTTGCAGTGATAAAAATGCACATCTCAGGATTCTCCTACGCTATTGGTTATAATAATAAGTATGTACTGCTCAGGTGATTTTGCCAGGAGTACAGGGACAAGTCACAGATGCCTGGTTGGTATATCCACTGTTTTATCCCCTTTGTTGTGAAACTTTTTGACATCACTCTCATCCAACTGCTCTATTGTAGGCAGTTAGAGTCAGCTCACAGGAATGCAAGGAAACACTTTACAGAGACAATATTTCTCTCTCTCTCTGAGGACAAGGTTCCAAGTAGCTGTCTCTGGGATTAATTTTCTCGGATCTTAGGGTCAATTCTGGCAGATCTGTAGATAAATTAATTTCCAGTTGTACTAGCCTATTATTCATTTTTTTCTTTTGACAGAGTTTCAGAGGGTTTTCCTACCAAGCATCAACGATTCCTCTGCATAAACTTAATTAGTTGTCTGTATCTATTTTTTCCTTCTTTAACAAAAGATCAAAGGACTTGGACAGATGGAAATTCCAGCCACTAAATGTATTTCAGCTAAATAGTTTAATTGAAAAGCCCTTATTTCAGGTCTTGCCTGAATTTCAGATGCTATATTTAATAACTGAGTGATAACAATCAAGACCCAGAGTACTTTCTGGGTATTGAAAACCAGCTGGGATAGTAGATGGCTGAATCTGAGGACCTTTAGCTCCAGAGATAGCATTGGCTGGGGACTGAATGACTATGCACTGAGGTTGCTATTGCTACTTTAATCTTTTTAACTAAAGAAAACCAAAATATGTTTTGCATTATTCCCAGCAGATCCATTGCTCCTTCAGGGTACCTGGAGGAGCAAGTTTTAGTGGTGATACTGTGCTGCTGTACAAGGGATTTCTGCCACATCAACAGCCAATTGCAAAGCCTATTTGAGTGTGTGCTATCAGTGTCAGAGTTACAGGAGATCCTGGAGATCAGCTACATAGAGAAAGCCTGTTTTAAAATTAAATAAAAACAATACATGGCAGTACGATTAGGAGACAGCCTGCTTTCCAGTTGATGAATTTACTTTGTAAGGAGCCTGCTCTTGCTCCCATAGATGTCAATGGGAGTCTTGCCATTGACTAATGTAACCTGCCATAGTCTGGCAGCCCATGGATATTGGGTGGGTTCACAGCCAATGGCACCCATGGGAACTTTGTGTGCAAGTTTCTTGTACATTTAGAGGTCCACTCACTTGGCCTAGAAGCTGAAGGGAGATCAAAGCAGCATAGACCCCCCAGGGAGATGCTGTAACCCCTGCACATCAGTGATCACGGTGCCAAATCTCTGCAGCAAGGAGTGCAACCAATCCTCCATGCATCCGGCCTGGTCCAAGAGCCACTGAAGTCAATGGAAGGATTCCCACTACATTCCTCCAGGGGGCATTGGATCAGATCTTTAGGGCAACATGTCCTCTCAGAGCACAGAGATGCAGATGTGCTACTCCTTCCCATCACCTGCTGTAGTGGCTGCCGCCCCACTGAGTAGGAGCCTGTGTGAGGAAGATTCCATCCCCACAAACCATGGCACACTTCTTGTGGGAAAAGCCTTATCAGCTCATCTTTGCCATTTAGGGATCTGGGGCAAAAATCTGTCTGGGGATTGGTCCTGCTTTGAGCAGGGGGTTGGACTAGATGACCTCCTGAGGTCCCTTCCAACCCTGATTTTTTTTTTTTTTAATAAAGAGAGAAGATGAGAGTTGTTTAACATCTGCCTTTTTTTGATAGATTACATTAAGACTGTATGTGCTTTAAAGGCAAACAGTTCCAACAGAATTCTGAAACTACTACATGAACTTCTATTTTTTAGGAAAATTCTTGGTGCTAATTTTGGAGTTATATGGATTTTATTCCAACCCCTTCCTCTATCAAACTCAGTATTCCCCTCTTCCCAAATTTTAAACAATATATTAGTGGGGATAGTTAGCAAACAAGTAAAAAGTGGAGGGGACTATCTGAAGAGTAGCAAAAAGCATCATAATGCTGGAGGGACTGAGTTATGAAGAAAGGTGAAAGACCTAAATATACTGCACACCATAGTCTGAAAAAGGTGAGTAAGGGCAGGCATGATAACCTACAAATATCTGAACAATAAGGATGGAGAGGAATCATTTATGGTGGGACAAGGGAGTATAACTAGAAGTAATAGTATGAAATTAAGAAAGGGAAAATTATTAGGAACACATTTCTGATAATGAGATGTAATAAGCTGTTGAATAGCCTCTCAAAGGAAGTGGTGGAAGCAACAGAACTTGGGTTATTTAAAACACTAGGAAAATGTACTCTACATACCTGCAGGGGTGGACTAGATACAAGAGACCCATCTCTAGTATTATGCCTATAGAATATAATTTTTAAGTGCATAAATCCCGAGTGATTATTTAAGGATATAATTTACTCTTGTAATTAATATCTTCTCTAAACAGCTGTATGTTTATCTGACTAGTGATTCAGGACTAGAATTATTTACCCCGGAGCTCCATCTACTGACACAAGAGTGATATAACTTGTTAGAAACAAAGAATCATGACTTTTGTACTGTTATTCTTTGGAAAGCATTTGCCCTCTAGAATACGTCATTTTAAGTAACTCCCATTGACTTCAATGGACCTTATATCAGGTCCATAATTGGTACCTTTCCACTAATCCCAAATATATTTTTCTGCAGGTTGCATCTCCATTACATTAATATTAATCATTTGCAACCATAAACTGAACCATAGGATAAACCACAAACATTTGCTGAGTGTCTAGACTAGCATTTACAATTGTACCTATTAACTTGAATTAACTGTTAGTAACTCAAATTAAAACTGGACCATAGATCTAGTGTACACGTACCCTGAACACAGACATGCTGCACCAGTGTAAAAAGTAACTTGCCCCACTGTAATTTAGCTCTGTTTCAACTCAGGGTAATCCTGAGATTCAGCAATCCATAGTGAGGGCTGTGTGCCACTATAGCCCAAAAGTGAAGGAACAGCTGCAACACTCTACTGGTACAGCTGCAAGGATGCCTTGGGGTGCTCTGCTGAGGCTATAGTGACTCATCAAGAAACTGGAGGTCTATGGATGGTGCCTGTGGCTTGCATAGGTCTCCCAACCGACACTAATGTTACACACAGTCCACTGGCAACACTGAGCATGTGACATACAGAGTCACAAAACACACCATTTTGCATGAGAGAACCATGCAATACATAAGTGCAACTTACACATCAGCAAGATGACCATGTCAGATCTCTTGTCCTGGATCCTCAGATTCTGTCCTGGATGCCAGCTGGGAGATGAGGCAGATGACCTCTGGCCTATACACCTGCAGACACATGAGGAGAGTGATATGAACATAAAAGAGGGAAATGGTGATCCTAAAGCCCACCATAAGTCTCACTTGTAAGAGGTGGTAAAACAGAAGTCTGCAGACTGCTCTTTAAAGGACACTCTTTCTATCCTCCCACTAGAGGTCTTTGATGGCTATTGATTAATAGTTATTTATAAAGTCCACCCCACACTCCTCTTCTTCTGCATTTTTAGGGCAACGCAAAGTCAAATTGTAATAACAACCCTTAAACCAGTCAGACAGGCATTTAAAAATGTAAAATTATAAGAGGTCAAAGTGAGATTGTGCTATCAGACAAGCAGGGCCGGCTCTAACTTTGTCGCCCCAGGCAAAAAAGAAGAGCGCCGCCCCGCCGTAACACCCCCCCAGCGCTGCACCGCCGACTCCCACGTCCCAGCGCCGGGCTGCCCTAACCCCCGGAGCGCCAGGCCGCCAACCTCTCCCCCTGCCCGAGCGCTGCGCCGTGCCACCCAAACTCCCGGAGCGCCGCGCCGGTCAAACCCCCGCCCCCCCCACGAGCGCCGGGCTGGGCCGTCCAAACCCCCGGAGCGCCTCCCCGGGCCGTCCAAACCCCCGCCCCCCACCCCCAGCACCTCGCTGGGCTGGCCAAACCCCCACCCCCGAACGCCTCGCCGGGCTGCCCAACCCCCTCCGAGCGCCTCGCCGGGCGCCGTGCTGGGCAAACCCCCGTCCCCCCGCGAGCGCCGCGCCTTGCTGGGCCGCCCAAACCCCCCTGAGCGCCGGGCCGCGCCTTGCTGGGCTGCCCAAACCCCCCCGAGCGCCGGGCCGCGCCGCTGAATCCCCCGCCCCCCCCCCAGTGCCGCGCCGCCGAAACACCCCCACTCGCGCTGCCCGGCCGAAACAAAACAAACAAACAAACAAAAACCCTCCAGCGTCGCCCTGCTGAACAAACAAAAAAACAAAAACAAAAAAAACCACCACACCACTGCGAGCGCCCTCGCCACCCCAACATTGGCCGCCCCTTCTAAGGTGCCGCCCCAAGCACGTGCTTGGTCGGCTGGTGCCTGGAGCCGGCCCTGCAGACAAGTCATTAGACCAAGAAGTAGTATCTTCAATAGCTTTTACTGCCCTCACTCCTTGACATAGTGCTTTTCAGACCATTTCCCAAGTTTATTGTACATTTAATTTTTTCCTTATTAATGCTTTCCTTTAATGTGTATGATGCATTACAAAGCATTAAGAGCTGATTTTACAGCTCACTAAGAACAGAAGCATCAGTAACAGATCCATCAGTGTGGGCTCTTGTTTTTTATTGAGTTTTGCTACGGTTCTGCCCCTATATAGGAAACAGCTACTTAATCCATAATGTTTTTCTAATTAATCTTTTCAGATATTACTGTCTACAAGAAAACTGCCACCAGGCGTTATGAGAGAAGCAAAACACAAACGCATGAGATAAAGAAATAAGACCCAAGCAGACCTAGCTAGATGTTTCAATGCCATAAGTGACTAGTTTGATTTGAAATTCTAGAGCTAACATCAACGTTTCAACTACTGAAAATACCTTTCAGTTTCACGTTGAGGTAATAATAGCAAAGTTTTGCAATGCATGTTAATGAACAATGAAAAACGTGGACGGCAGAGAAGTGGCTGTAAAATAGGTAAAACACTAGCTGCCAAACCAAACACAGCAAACAGCTATTAGTGCATAGCAGGGTGCTGTCATCTGGAACAACCACTTGGGCTGCTGCGCTGGAGAATCTGGCTCTGCAGATCTGTAGGGGCCTGGCTATTTTCCACAGGTTAGGCAGCTTCCCATTGCTGCCTCTGGGCTATTTGGGCTAGTGCCCCCTGCTCTTGTATTTTCAGTAGGGCTGATATGGGATCCATGACCAGGGCCGGCACCAGCGCAGCGAGCAGGTGCTTGGGGCGGCCCATGGAAGGGGGGGTGGCACGTCCGGGTCTTCGGCGGCAATTCGGCAGCGGGTCCTGAATTGTCACCGAAGAATGAAGTGACGCGATAGAGCAGCCGCCAAAGTGCCGCCGATCGCGGCTTTTTTTCCCTCCCTTCGCCGCTTGGGGTGGCAAAAAAAGCTGGAGCCGGCCCTGTCCATGACCTCCAAATCTTTGTCAGGCAAAAGAGGCCAAAGAGATCCCTGACTCAGGGAAGGCGTGCAGATGGTTCAGGCTCTAGGAAGCCTAAATCCCTGCCAGTGTTCAGCCAAGGAGGGGAAGCATATTCAGAACAGAGCCTTCTTTTCCCCTTCTGCTGCTGCTGCTTTTCAGACACAGCTGGACAAAGACTGAGTTGCCTCTAGAATCTTTGCCGGTAGAAGGGTCACTCACCAGCCGGTGCACCCCTTCTTGGCCAAGCATGGTGTAGCAGACTCTTCAGCTGTGGTACCCACCATCATGAAGCACTCCAGTCCCTACAGTAGCTTGCCCCGTCTCACAACTCAGCCCTCCAGCCAGGTCACTTGTAGTCCCTCCCCTTCTGAGGTAATACAGAGTCCAGTAAAGTAGAAGTCTAATGATTCTGTCCCAAGCCTTCAGCCCCATCCTAGGCTTGATAGTCCTTGTCCCCATTTGTGTCTGGGTGGTTATTGTTTTTTTTAACCTCCCCTTCCCAGTGTACGGAGGGGGTTCAGTAGGGGAAGCCAGGCCCTCCCTTTCCTCTGGGTTCCAGGCCAGAGACCCCATATTAAGCAGCAAGGGTCTGCTCCCATAGACTCACTGTGCTTTCCTGGGCTGCTTCCAACCTTCAGGCTCATACAGAGCCCCCTCAGGCTCCCTGACAGCATACAACCCCCTTGCAGGCTGGGGCCTCCTCCAGCTATCTGGGAGGTCTTGCCTTAAGTTCCTTTTTCTGGAAGGTTCCCTGGGAGTAGAGCTCTGTTCCTCTACATTCTCTCTCTCACTCTAAGAGACTTCTCTTTCTAGGAGCAGCCTTGTCTCTCAGCTGTTGCTGGTCAGCCACTTAGTCACATCTGGGGAGGTAACTGTTCTACCTGTTAACTCCTTGATGGCTACTACACTATAGGGTTTAAATACCCCATCATAGAGTCCCACCCCCCAATTCATTTATTCCCCCTTCCCCAGTTTATCCATGATGTACTTCCCTCCCTCAATGAATTCAGTACTCCCCCCAATATTTCAGTGTCTCCCCAAACAAATCCTATCTCTTCCCCCTGCCCAAGGACCATGTCTCACTTCTGAGGCAGTGCCTGCACATCCCACAATTCCCCTTAGCAGCAGCTCCAAGGGGAACGTTTCTCACAGGAGAAGTGGTCACCGATTGTCTCCCCTCCCGCCCAACCTGGACAAAGTAAGGGGCAGGGCAGGGAGGCACAAACCCCTGCAGAGTCCTGGGAGTGAGTGGGAGGCTGGAGCTATTCCCCTTCTCACACTACACATTCACTGGAAGCAGGTGGTAGGGGAGACTCACCCCCCCCCCCCGAGTTCTAGCTCCAGGGAAGGTGCCGGAAACACCTGGTGGGTGCCTGGGGTGCTAAGGATTATTTGGTGGGGGGGCTAATGGTGGGGGGCTCTCTCCTCACCTTACGGTTGCTCCCTTTTTACAGCTTGGCACCCTGGCTGCTGCTCTATGAAGCCTGAGAGCCGGCAGCATGTAGAACGGCTGCTGACAGGATGTAGATTGTGACTGCAGAAGTCAGAAGGGACACCCTGCATACTGGAACTAAGGCAGGGCCCTGGACTGTACGGCCAGAGCTAGCCGCAGGCAGTGGTTTCTGCTGTGGTTCTGTTAGTTTTAAAAATAATAATAATATGGATTGATCCAGGTTCTCGTTGCTTTAGTGCAGCGGTTCTCAAACTGTGGGTTGGGACCCCCAAAGTGGGTTACGACCCTGTTTTAATGGGGTTGCCAGGGCGGGCTTAGACTTGCTGGGGCCAAAGCCCAAGCCCGAGGGCTTCAGCCCTGGGTGGCAGGGCTCAGGTTACAGGCCCCCAGTCTGTGGCTGAAGCCCTTGGGCTTCAGCTTTGCCCCTAGCCTGGGCAGGTGGGGCTTTGGATTTGCCCCCCGCCCTTGGGTTGGCGAGGCTTGAGCAGGCTCAGGCTTTGGGCCCCCCTCCTGGGGTCCTGTAGTAATTTTTGTTGTCAGAAGGGGGTCGTGGTGCAGTGAAGTTTGAGAACCCCTACTTTAATGTAAAGAACAACACAGAGAGATGGAGGCAAAAACAGCAACCGCAGTGGCCCTAGGGGACGAGGAGGAGCCACAATCCCGTCCAGTGCATTGCAGTGCACACCAGGCAGGCCCAAGAGAAGGAGCAGCAGCTGCACAAGGAAGTGACATAAAAGGTTGTTAAGAAGAGGAGTCAACTCTTCATGTAGGTTTCTTTAGAATATGTTATCTAAAACTTTGCAACTAAATTTAGACATCTAAAACCATATTTAGGCATCTACGAGGCTTGGTTTTCAGAAAACACCTACATTTCTGGATGCTCAGCAGTTTTAAAATCAGGTCATTTTGATATCTAAATATGGAGTTAGATGACTAGTTTTAGGCACCCAAGTTAGAAAATTTGGCTTTTATATATACCCTGAGAACTTCCATTACCTTGTCTTTCAATTTTATGGGCACTGTAGTTATGCCTCTATCAGTCATTCAGTAGAAAAATAAATGTATGGAAGATGCATATCTATGCGCCTGATTCTCCTTTAATTTAAAATTACACTGGTACAATTCTAGTAGGCTGGATTCTGCTGTCAGTTATACTGATGTAAATCCAGAGTAACTTCAGTAAGTTCAGTGGAACTGGTCTGGACTCACATTGGTGTAATTCATAGCAGAATGACACACTATAAAACTGGTGTAAATAAGATCAGAATCAGGCCCTATATTTTAATTATTGACCAACTCAGTTGCTGTGGTTTACTTTTCTTCAAAGCTTGGGTGCTCTGTGAGTGGTGTGCTGCTACCAACTTCATTGCCAAGTTTTGTCTGAGGTAGTTGATCCATGCTTTCCACTTGGTTAAAGATTGCCTGTCCAGAGAAAGATACATTACTTTGCTTTCAGTATATATGTAGTAGTATATAGTAAGGCCTTGCATATTGTATATAATTAATAAACACAAGTGTCTGGTTCTTTCATATTTCACTTGTGTAACGAGCAAAAGACAACAGCCTGATTCTACTCTCATATTGGTGTAAATCAGGAGTAACTCGTCCAAAGACATAGAATATTAGGGCTGGACGGGATCTCAGGAGGTCATCTAGTCCACCCCCATGCTCAAAGCAGGACCAATCCCCAGACAGATTTTTACCCCAGTTCCCTAAATGGCCCTCTCAAGGATTGAGCTCACAAACCTGGGTTTAGTAGGCCAATGCTCAAACCACTGAGCTATCCAGTGGTTGATGGTGTGAGAGCACAATCAAGCCCATAATCCAACAAGTCATTTAATTTTAGTGTTTTCTCTTCTATTCAGCCATTTTCATTCCCCAAATCCAGTTATTTTTAAATTCCAGTTATATTTCTAAACAATTCATAATCTGATAGCAGCCATGTTATTATAGCACTATTATATGTATGCATAGCACAAATATACCTAGACCTTTCATAATAGAGCTCATATATAGAATTGCAAAAGTTCAAAAGCATTTCAATTTCTTATTTATTGTGGCAAAATCTAATACATTTCATTGTTAATAAAATTGTGACTTAACAAAGGAACTTTATTATGAAAATAAATCCTGCTGATAACTACGTTACCAGACATTTTGTAATTAAAGACAGAAGTATGCAGTAAAGAGAAATGTAACATATAATAAACTAGCCTGTTTCATTCATTAGCTCAACACTCCTGTTAATTTTTAGTCATTTGTACATTCTATATTAAACTGTTTAGAGATCCATTCTTATTGACTAATTTTGTATTTTTAGATCAAGACCTCCTAAATTAAGGGGACACTATCAGGCTACAAACAATGGGTTTGATTTTAATTTCACCTGTGCCTGTATAACTCTATTGACTTCAGTAGAGTTACTCGAGTTGTTTGTGATTTTCAGGAATGAGAGCAGAATCAGACCCCAAAATATTGTTAACAATTCAGTTTTCTGTGTTACTAACAATAGTTATTAAAATGGAATCATATTTTAAAATCTAATTAACTTTTCACTATTGAGATTTGCTGAGTTTTTTTGCATTCTTGCACCTTGGACTATGAAAATAGACTAATTCCACATGTGTTTAGGGTCAGTTTCTAGTGAATTGTATTTTTGCTAACTATTTCAATTGGATTTCTTTTTAATCATGGAAGCATGGTGTTTTGTAAAAGTTTGCTCTGAATTAACTTAAGTTTGCACCAAATTAGACATGATAGGCCCTGATTCTGAGGTTCCACTGGACCCGCACTCATCATAAGAATGACGGGAATAGGCCCACTTTATTCCTCCTACATTCAAAGGCTGTTTGTGGCCTCTCTGGCCCCTGGCGTTAGTTAGAGCAGCATTAGGGGAGCTATGTCAGGAGGTTGGAGAGGGCTGGAATAAAACTACTCTGGCAACTCTGTCTGGTGCATTTTATGCACTACGATAGTCCCCAAGGGCTATTTCCACTCTTTACATCATTGGAGCCATGTAAAGGGGTCACAGTAAAGCACAGAATAGAGCCCAAGGAGTTCTAGCCAGGAGCCAAGAAACCAGCCCAGTAGGAAGCCAAACAGTCAAGATGGGACAGTGGTTTTGGAGTGGGGGTGGGGGGAGAAGACTTGGTAAAAGGTAGTTGGGAAATATTTCAAAATTTGCATAGGAGGAGGAGTTCACTTCAACGTTATTTTGGGCAGCGGGGTGCTTTGTTATGTCATTGCTTCAGCTATATTAGATCTAAAATATGTATAATAACATATGATAAATACAATGAATAGCTAATTATAAGGTACCAACTATAGAACTGCTGATTTACTGAGGCAATGTTAGAATGGACATCCAAAACATAATTACAAATTCTAAAGACGGGGTTAGCGTCCGATTTAATCTCCTAATATTTAGAGAATATTTTTGATGTTAATGAAAGAGGGGTTTGTTTATATAAAATCAAGACCACTGACGAGCATAGGTATAAAACAAGAATTCTGCAGGGACAAGCACTTTTCACTTGTGTTTTAGAATGTTAATAACTGAAATTTCAGGATTAGAACATAAGCATCTTGTAAAAAGTGAATGTAATATCCTGCAAATGCTCACCACTTAACTACTTTGCCTTATAACATTGTGAGAGCTCCAAGAATTAGTTGCAGGCTTTTGTAAGCACATTTTTATCATAATAATTCAAAATCTTAGCAGAACAACGTACATGCTAAAAATACATGCACATCATAAATTGTTAGAAGGTGAGTCCGAGAAAAACATCTCCTGATTTGTTAACTTCTTTTGCCAACAGCACTGTAAACTGTACAAAAGCCAAAAGGAAGGACAGACTTTATTGTTATTGATTTCAATAACATGAATCCTCCAGGTTGTTTTCTCTTTGTTTTGGCAAGATAATCGTTCCTTTAACTATATTTTGCTACAAAATGTTTCTTGTATGTACTTCATGCTATAGTTTCTCTATACTTTTCCCGAGATATTGGCTAATTTTACAAACCAATTCTAGAGGAAATAGATTCTTTATTGTCCTTGAATGTTTTGAAGTGTGGATAAAAGAACATATAATGGGCTTCAAACAAAATCCTGCCCATCATGCTCACATAAGCAGTCTCACTCACATCAATTGGGAACATAATATCTTCTTGCCTTTATAGTTACTCTCTAGTTGTTAATCATGTTTTGTTGTGGAAGAACTGCACATTGTATAGTGTGTATGTGGATATGCATCTTCTGTTTGGCCAGATGGTCCAGGGAGGGTGGCAATAAACCCTACTAGTGAGTTACCAAAATACATGCACACGAGGGAAGAGTAATAATTTGTTGTCATGGCTTCTGGGCATTGAGTCGTTGTGGACTTCTCTATATACCTCTACCCCGATATAAGGCGACCTGATATAACACGGTAAAGCAGTGCTCCGGGGGGGAGGTGGGGGGAGGATGTGCACTCCGGCAGAGCAAAGCAAGTTCGATAGAACGTGGTTTCACCTATAACACGGTAAGATTTTTTGGCTCCCGAGGACAGCGTTATATCGAGGTAGAAGTGTATTTCCTGGATGCAGAAAACTGCTAATGTGATGTAACAAACAGTAGCTTATAAACTAAAGTGAAAGTGGCCATGCCCCACACAGTGAAATGGGAACTGTAGGGGTGCGGACTCACCCCTGTGGCGCCTCCTGCTGGTTGTCCTCAGGAATTAGCTCTCCCAGCCTTGGAGCGCCCTCTGCAGGCTGGTGATCCTACCTTGGCACTGGCCCCGTGTCCCTCCCAGGACCTTGGTGCCCCTTTATCTGGGTGCTGCCCCCTGGCAGTACCCCCACAGTTCTGGGTCTCCCCCTCCCAGGGGAACCCCCACCCACTATCCCCACTTCGTCTCAGTCTTGGCTACTGCCCAGTCTCCATCTAGTCCCCGTTCACTGGGGCAGACTGCAGTATCAGCCACTCATCACAGGCAAAGGGGTTCGGACCTGCTGCCTCTGCCTACCCATCCCTGCAACCCAGTACATAATAGGCCTTACCAGGCCTACAGCCTGGGGCTTTCCTAGGCCGGAGCTCCCCGGCTCCCTTGGCCTTTCCCCAGCCCTGCTCCACTCTAGGCACTTAGGGCAGGTCTACACTTACTTCCTGGTCTGGCCGTAAGCAATCGATCTTCTGGGATTGATTTATCGCGTCTTGTCTAGACGCGATAAATCAATCCTGGAAGTGCTCGCCGTCGACACCAGTACTCCAGCTCGGCGAGAGGAGTACCCGGCATCGACGGGGGAGCCTGCCTGCCGCGTCTGGACCCGCGGTAAGTTCGAACTAAGGTACTTCGAATTCAGCTACGTTATTAACGTAGCTGAATTTGCGTACCTTAGTTCGAAGTGGGGGGTTAGTGTGGACCAGGCCTTAGTTAAGCTCCCTGCAGCCAAGTCCTTCTCTCTCTGAATGCAGAGAGAGACTCTCTTATAGGGACCAGCTGGGCCTGATTGGGGCGTGGCCCCAGCTGTTATTGCCTTACCCAATCAGCCCAGGCTTTCCTTCCCAGCCTCAGCCCTCTCCCAGGACTGGCTTTAACCCTTTCTGGGCCAGAGCAGGTGACCACCCCGCTACAGGAACAGTGACAGTATGTAGGGTATGTCTACACAGGGTGTGATTGCCGCTAACGTAGACATATCTGGGCTAGCATTAATCTAACTAGCTTGAGTACCAGAACTGTGAAGCCATAACAACATAGGCTTCATTGTAGGCTGTACAAACCTGCCTGGAACCCTGGATAATTACTCGGGCAGCTAGAATGTCTACACTTCAGTCACACCCTGTGACTGCAGGGTAGGCATACCCATAGCAGCTGGCAGCAGTCCGAATGGTAGGTGGTATCCAAGTGCATCTAGTGCTCTGGACTGTACAGGCCCAATTCACCACTGCCTTGTACCTTGTGCAATGACATCAGTGCAAAGTGGGTGTAAATTACTACCATTCTGATTTTGGTACATTTTACATCCATTTTGCACTCAGCTTGCACTGGTGTAAATGACTACAGGTGGTGCAGGATGGGGAATCTTAATTTCATTTTAAACTTAACATATGTAAAATATAGTTACAGTTTTTAAAAACAATTTGTATTTTGACAAAAAAAAAAACCCACAAGAGAATGTTTGTGCTGAGTTTTTGAAAACATGGTCATCTTTCTCCAGCCTGTTAATCAAATGAGTAGGACTCTAAAACATTTACTGGTCAACCCACTTGATTCATGAGATTTGTGCAGTATCTCATTTACAAAACATTATAGACAACATATCAGGAGCCTAAAATATACAATTTGCTAGAATTACTGCTTAATTATAGATGCTATTTCACTTAAAAGTGAATTAGTACAGAGAAGATTGAAATGGTTTGGGACTTACATATAACTGGCTTCCAGTTTGTGTTGTGTCTCAAGGCCAGCAACAGGCTGCACACTTGGGAATTCCCAAGTTTACTATGCTATGCAGGACCCATTGGTGACAATTCAGATGCACCTTCTTTTCCCTCTTCCACTTTACTACCATCTTTGGAAAAAGATGTATAACAGCAACATGGTGAGAGGAACAAGATGAATGGAAAGTGATAGCTGCTTACATATTTGATAAGAGTTCAGTTCTCACTATTTTTAAATGAATATTTATCCCACATCTACATGGTGTCTAGTCTAACAATTACTGTGCTCCTTAAACAATTGCTAATTTCAATATAATTGCTGAGATGTCAATGAACTTTAGTTAAGCTTAGTATCATTGTAAAACTCATAAGTTTTCAGCTTCAATTGCAAAACATAAATGGGAGTTAATGTACAGTTCTTTGTGCTTCCAAAATTATGTGTATTGAAATTAGGTCGTTTTGGATCTTCTCTGACATCAAGCTAAAGATTGCTTATTCATTGCAATAAGCAGCTCTGTCATTGCTTATTCTGTACAACTGCTTACTTGATAGGTGGCATATAACAGGGGTGCTCAACCTTTTTCTTTCTGGGCCTCCCCCCCAACATGCTCTAAAAATTCCACAGCCCACCTGTGCCACAACAACTGGTTTTCTGTATATAAAATCCAGGGCCAGTGTTAGGGGGTAGCAAGCAGGGCAATTGCCTGGGACCCCATGCCACAGGAGCCCCTGTGAAGCTACATTGCTCAGGCTTTAGCTTCAGCCCCAGGTGGTGGGGCTCAGGGCCCCAGGCTTCAGCCCCACGTGGTGGGGCTTTGGCTTTCAGCCCTGGGCCCCAGCGAGTCTAACGCTGGCCCTGCTTGGCAGACTCCCAGAAACCTCCTTGCGGCCCCCCAAAGGGCCACAGATCCCTAGTTGAGAACCACTGACATATATGTTGCGATTTTTAACCCTTTTTGCATGTCAGTGAATGCAAGATGTAGAACAGCAGCTTATCGTGGGCCATTTAATGTTTTGTGTAATGTAGTATATACCATGCAAGCATTTCAAAAGGGTAAAAGTTATGTACATTTCTGGTCACACATTTCTTGGCCATGACTTGTGGCTATTTTAATTCTCCAGGAAACTGACCCAAAGCCCAGGGAAGTCAATCAGAATCTTTCAGCTGATTTCACTGGGCTTGGATTAGGCCCCAAGAACAGAACACTATATTTTTACATTTATTTAGAAGTGTTGCAGAATTTTCTTAGTTATTCCATTCAAACTGTAAATGCCCACTGCACATGACCTGTATACTACAGTTACTTTACTGTCTTACTAGAACAGCAACAATTACATAAAGATTCTATATTTCCACAGTGACTAAAACACTTTTATAAATAATGATTTCCCACAGGACAAAATGCATTTTTATTTGCTTTGTTAACTATTTAAATTTCCACATAACGTTTCTAAACATTTAATAAATAACATTCTTGGGAAAATTATGTTCAGATGTATATTATGTCTGGCATTCTTGAATAAATGAGTGACTTGCAGGCCATATCTCATATAAGTTACACCATGCCCATATCCCTTTTATTGAAGAAAACCCACAGCACATATCAATTTGATCTATGTTTAAATAAAGGTGGGTGTTTGCCACATAAGAGATAAAAATGGCACCAAATTAGGGCATATTATACTCATTCTTCTATCCCAAATTATTTATTAAAAATAAGGTACGTAAGTGAGAGATAAGCAGGATTAACTCTATTTTATGCCCAGATTTTCTAATTTGGGAGCCAGGACACCTTTGTGTAATCAACCATTAACAAATACTCCTTCAAACATCTCAGCAGTTTTATTTCAAACACACATAAATAACTATCATTAATATTCTAACCTTTACAAAATATAACATTCCGTAAACAAAATTGCAAATATGCAATTCCAATAAACAATGTAGATAAACACTTTAGTCTGGGGTTACTGTAAATTATTATATTCTGAACATATTAACATATTATTCATAGCAATTTTTAAATGTTTTGGTTCCACTAAATATTGTATATGAGTGTAAAATAAGCACCCATTTAAAATACATGTCAATTTTCTCTATAATAGGGGAATATGACTGTTGTGTTTCAAAGTTTTCAGAGTTACTATCCACGGCAAACAAAATAAACACAGGCATTAAGAGCCACATACTGATAGATTTAAGCCTTTGCAGAAATAGACCTTTAACAGAGCTGTCAAATGTAATTTCATGTCAAGACACAAAGTCCAGAGATGGGGGCATCTAAGATGATGGTTGGAACCTAAAATTGACAGAATGAACTATGTAGTGAAATGACAGTGTAACTGCAAGGTCTGTGGGAAAAGGCTAACCACTCCCATCAGTCTCTCTCTGGAGAGGTAGCTTTTTGAGATGGGAGTTGGTCCAGGACCCT
This sequence comes from Terrapene triunguis, assembly GCF_002925995.2. Taxonomy (NCBI): domain Eukaryota; kingdom Metazoa; phylum Chordata; order Testudines; family Emydidae; genus Terrapene; species Terrapene triunguis. The sequence continues at coordinate 3,402,624 of NW_020664454.1, read as the reverse complement.
GAAACAGATCCACAGAGTCGAAAATGAAACAGTACAATGCAGCAGGAACGTAGCTCACAATGCAGGATCTATGGGCTGAATTTACTTAAAGAAAAAACCCTCTTTCAGCGATGCAGGCATCTCTGGTGGTGGGGGCCGAGGGAGCCTGAAATAGACCTTGACTGAGTCATAAATGAACCACTGCAGGGCTGTCAGGGTGCCAATCATGAGGATGCGGGCAAAGAGGCCCTTCCACACGCCTATGAAGCCCAGCTTCTTGAGGACTTCCATAGCGCTGCTGCCCTTTTCCTTGTTGAGCACAGACACCACAGAGTCAGCTGGGTGGGAGACTATAGCACAGAAGATACCGGCTATATAGCCAGCAACAAAGGTGACGCCAAGCTGCTCAGGCTTGGAGCATTCACTGCGCGGCTTGGGCACCACATAGGCATAGAGGGCCTCCAAGGTACGCTCAAAACAGGCAAACTTCATCATGGTGTAGGGGATCTGGCGCATCCAGAGTGGAGCCACCCCCTTGTAGAAGGCCCACAGCCCCTCCTCAAGGTACATCTTGGGGACAGCCACCCGTAAAGTGTTGGCATAGCCTGGCTGCGTCTGGATTCGCACCTTGACTGCCTCCATGGGGGACAGAGCAATGTCAGCAAAGAACTCGGCACTGGCTGAGGCGGCCAGATAGAGGCTGGTTCGCCACAGGTAGGCTCGCTCAGGTCCCAACATGTCAGCATAGCGCAGCTTGAAGACTTCATATAAGCCAAACTTGCAGAGGCCCTGCAGGGAGTAGCCCACGCAGGTAGGGGCCCATCCTTTGGCCAGGCCACGCATCCCCTCCTCTTCCACGGTGAGAGCAAAGCCCTGCAGCATGCCCCGGTAGCGACTGGGCTCTGCCTGCATACGGCACTTCACCAGGTCCAGCGGCACCACAGCTGTGTGGGTCAGGCCGCAGCTCACCACGCCACCCAGGCCGCACATGGCCAGATACTTCACAGAACCATACTCGCAGCTGTATTCCTCCTCACCCCAGAGGGCAGGCAAGGCGGCCGCCCATAGCCGGAACCAGCGCTCAGGACGAGGGGTGGTGCTACTGTCGCTCCTCTCTGGGGCCCCTAGATCCACCTCCTCTTGGCTGCTCAGGTCACTGCGCTGAGGGAGGGCGGTGCTGCTGTCACTCCTCCCCAGGCTGCAGAGTGTGGGGAAAACGGCTGCCCACAGCCAGGCTGGATGCTGAGGGGAGGCCGGGCCGCTGCCCATCTCCCAGCTGCTCTGGGGCCTGCACCCCTCTGAGTCCCCTGGGGGCTGGGCCATCTCTGGGGTGTGGAGGGGCCCTGCTGCGGTCTCCTGTGGTGTGGGGGGGCCGCGCGTCTCTGGGGCCGTTGTCGTGGCCTCCTGCCTCAGGCTCGTTCCAACTGCCAGTGCCCTTCGGAGGCCACAGGATTCTAACCATAGAGACTCTGCCTAGAGTGTAGCCCAGCCCGGCTGCCACAAGCCTGGGTAGAGCGCCAGCACGATGGACAGGGGGACAGTGGGTCAGCAGCCACTCTAGCCATATCTCTATGGCCCTGGGTGGGTGGGGACTCATGCTCCAGGCGGCGTCAGGGAGCATAGTGTGGCAGGGGAGATGGGGAGGACAGGAGAAAACTTGAGGGCAGAAGTGGAGAGCTAGAGAGAAGCTGTGGGCAGGGGAAGAGTTGAGTGGGGGAAGGAGAGCCTGCTGGTGTCACCGAAATGGCAAACGGCGGAGACCCAAAGAGAGGGCTACAGGGAAAACGCAAGGGGAGGTGCAGGCAGAAATGGGTGGCAGAGTGAGCGAGGGGGATTTTTGTGGAAATAAAGTGATGAATATCCTGCAAATATGCAAACAAGGGTTTTCCATTAAAAAAAAAAATCTCCAAATTTGTGGGGCTCCAGCATTAACACTCTTCTACAACAGTGGGACCCAGCATCACTATGTGAGACAACTCCCAGCTGCTGTGGTCCATTTGAGATCCTAGTGTCCAGGCCCATGGAATCAGCGGGTCCCAATATGTAGCAATCCATCCTGATCTGGAGCCCCAAGTCTACAGAAATGACAGGTCCCACCGAGCCATTCCTACGTAGTCAATCACAGCCATTTTTTAACCATCACTTTGCCAACCATATCTCTTGGTCATAACTTATCATGCGGCATGTTGTGCCTTTTACATCCAATTGTACAACATCCATCAAATACACAAACTCATCTGGGGTTATTTGTATTGATTATTTCAGAACTTCAGTAAGAGCAGAAAAGCCTCACTTCACTTTGATACTCTCTTTATAGGTGTAATAGAAATCCATTCAACATTTCAAGGTTTTAATTAATGTTTTCAGGTTAAAAAATTGTTTTTTGTTTTGTTTTATAAAAAGGATGAAGAAATATATATAGAAAAACTGGCCAGAGCATTGTGTTCCCCTCACAACAGGATGGGCTAAGAATGGAGGGCCAGATCCCAGCTCTTGGCAATGCTGCTCTGGCAATTCAAAACAGTCAGGGTTCCCCGGTGTGGAGGAACCCCCACTGTTTGTACAGGGCCACTCTGTGGCTAACTCTATGCCATCCTCTTACTACCCCAGAATAGGAGGCATGTCAGAGCTATTGAAGAGGTGATGACTGGAACCCTGCTGCATTTGAGCAGTCCCTGGCTGTAAAACAGTCTCTTTTGCAGCCAGGTGTAATTTAGAGCAGCTCTGAAGCTGCCCTAAGTTTTACAGGGAGAACAATTGGTACCAAGGATCAAAGGAGCACAAAGCTGGCTAATGGTCGCTTGTGCTCCCCACCTCTTTCAGCTCTGAGCTCTGGTGTAGCTGAAGATCTGACCTGCAGAATCAGCTTTGATTTTGCTTGCCTTTATGAGAACAATTCAGACCCTTAATATTATGTAGCAGTCGATATTTATATTTAATTTCTGTTACTGTTCTTTTTTATTATTATTATTTTATTTTTTGTTTTACAGCAGGGCCAGAGGATCAAGGGCCCATTGTGCTAGGTGCTGTACAAACACAGAATAAGAGATACTCCCTACCAAGAAGCTCTTAGAATCCAATATCTTCAATGAAAGCTTCTCTGCTGTGCTTTATTTATGGGCTTGAATTCCTTACACACCCAGAACTTCACTGACTTTACTGGCAGTTTGGGTATGCCAAGAGAACGGGAGTAGATTTAGTGTGCCTCATGCCTGCCCTAGAAGAACCACTCCGGGACTCAAAGAATTTACTTATGACCATTGGTTTCTTGGTCTCTGTCCAGATGCAAATTAGAACTAATTGGTAAGGTTTTTGGTTGGTTGGTTTTGTGAGGTAGGCAGATGTTCACTAGAAATCGTGGATTGAGACCATTACACATAAATCACCAAACATCCAGCAGGAGGCCATGACTTCTGATCACTACTGACCTTGTATTTCATTTCCTGGTTTTTAATATGAATATAAATAGTCAGAGAGGAAACGAACCATGAGTATAAAAGCTTTTCACACAGATAAGTTACATTTGTGACTTAGCGCTATGCGATGTGTGAAGAGTCTGAGTGCTGCTGCTAGGCAGCTTGCTGCCCTTTCATTTCTTTCTGCTGCTGTATTGAGAGGGGGACAGGGATGGGGGAGGATGGCTTATACCACTGCCCAAAGCGCTAGTGCTTCAGAGGAGCTGGTCTTATTTTTTGCCTTGAGAGACAGCTCCACTGCTGAAGGGACAAAGCTAGAGAGGAGGATTCCTGGAGGAGTCACTGCTGTGTAGGTCAAGCTCTCCCTGTAGCAACTGGCAACCTTTTGTGACAGTTGGGTCCCACAGCTCCTGGGGTGATTGTGACATGATTTTCTATCTTTTGTATTTATTTTTTGGAGATGGTCAAACTAAACTTCTGTGATTCAAAGTCACTTTTTGCAACAGGTTCTTAGACAATAATAATAATCCAAGACCTGATTCTGTAACCATTACGCTGTGTAGCACCTTTCTCTGCAAGTAGTCCCATCCCACTGATTACAATGGGCTAAATTGTGATTTTTCAATCACATACAGAGCAGGGGATGGAGGGTAGCAAGTAGATGTATCCTCCTTGGCTTCCCTTTTGCCTCCAAGGTGATGATAATTTGCTACTGGTCCATACCAGTATCTCTCACTCACTGTTGGTCTACCACTGACCCTAGGGGAGAGGGGGCCACATTGTCAGGTGAATGCATTGTATGTTCAGTGCCGCAGTTATTTTTCTTTTTCAGTTTCCACATCATGCTCATGGACTTTGTAGCTGCAACATCCAGCCAAGGTAGCTCATCAGCACATTTCATTGTTGCAAAGATGTTCAGGAGGGAAATGAGTCTGTGATGAGAGTAGAGCCCTGATTATCCAATACAGCACTTGGGCACTTTCTCCTGAGCTGTGTTATTATTTTAAAATTTACCCCCTCCAGCAAAAAACAACACAAAAATACCCCAGCAAATGCAAATACATTGGGATGTTTCTGCTGTAGTTGTCTAGAGCAGGCATTTTATGTTGGCAACATGAAAGGGAGAAGAAAACTCCTGGGTTGGATTCATGCAGCACAGACTAGACTTGGCTGGAATCAGTTGGTGTAAAAGTGTGCTTTGTATTTAAATATAGAAAATAAACATCAGAGATGGAAAATACCCCTGATCATTAGTTAGTCCGTCCCCCTCTCAGATTGTTTCCTAGAGTCTCGGATGTGCTCTGCTTAGCTTATTATTAACTAAGTACTGAGGATGTGCTTGGTGCTCTACATGATCAGTCTGCTGCTATTTGGCCATTTTGTGTTTTTTAGCTGGTTTAATATAGAATATATCTGAAGTGCTCAAACTGGAGTGGGTAAGGGGTGGGAACAGGGCCGGCTCCAGGGTTTTGGCTGCCCCAAGCAGCCAAACAAAACAAAAAAAAAAGAAGAAGAAGCTGCGATCGCGATCCGAGCAGGAGTGAGGGACCGTCCGCCGAATTGCCACCGAACAGCTGGACGTGCCGCCCCTCTCCGAAGTGGCCGCCCCAAGCACCTGCTTGGTAAGCTGGTGCCTGGAGCCGGCCCTGGTTGGGAGGAAGACTTTGCTATAATTTCTCTCTCTCTCTCCCAAGTGTTCCTTAGGTGAAAGTCTGAGCTAGTTTCTAAATGACTTTACTTTATACTATATAAGCAATTTCAGATATTTTCAAAACTGATTCAGCTCTGAGATGGAGAGATCATCACATATCAACTTACATGCCATAAGTATGTTAAAAAAAGAACTATGTAAGTTCACGGAGGATAGGTCCATCAATAGCTATTAGCCAGGATGGTCAGGGATGGAAGCTGGGAGCGGATGACAGGAGATGGATCACTGGATGATTGCCTGTTCTGTTAATTCCCGCTGAGGCACCTGGCATTGGCCACTGTCAGAAGACAGGATACTGGGCTAGATGGACCGTTCATCTGATCCAGGATGGCTGTTCTTATGTTTTTATGTATAGAAGTACTGCACGTACAGCAGTTTCCCAGCTTGGAATCCTGCCCTCAGCAAACACATTTGATGTTCATAGTAGTCTTTCAGCTGCCTACCCACTGACCCATCTATAACCATTTCTGTGGGCCTGCTGACAAGGTGATATGACAGTTTCACTAGATAGGTGCTAAGCACAGATGAATCTAGATGGCCAGCCTGCTTGATGCCGCAAGTGCTGTTGTTTCTGCTTAACGTGCCTTTATGGCGTTTGGAGGTATTTAAATTTTATTTTGCGGTATTCTTGTCTAATGTAAGTTGACAAGAACTATAGCTGAGAGGAAGGAGAATGAGGACTCTGGATTAAAAGTGTGTTTATTTTTCAGGGCAGAAGATTGATTGTCAGGCAGTGTTTTGGAATCAGGGCTAAATCCCACCAAATGTCTAACCCATCTACATTAGGACGGCTTTGAGCACATGTCATTTCTGTGTATAATCTGAAGCTAAAAGAGTGTGATGTACCCCAAATTTGCAATTTCTCTTTATGTCAATGTCTGCTAATGTTGCCTTTCTGAAGGAATTTGTATTAAAATGTATTGGCAAGATCCTCAGCTGGTGTAAATTAGAGTAATGCCACTGAAGGCAATAGAGCTTCACACCGAGGAACTGGACCAGGATCGTTTTTATCTTGTATCAATATTTGTATATTGTAGTTATATTAAGGGGTGTAGCATGAGCACTCAAGGAACCTGGAAGATTCTTGACTGTGAAGATGCTCCAAAGCACTGAGGAGCATAAATACTGTTATTATTTATTTGTATTACCATAATGCTTAGAAGACCTATCATGGACCAGGACCTCATTGTGCTATGTGCTCCACAAAACGAAAAGATGGACCCTTCCCCAAAGAGCTTAAAATTTAAGTATAAAATGAGAGATAACTGATGGATAGAGATATACGGGAGTACATAAGAATGGACATACTGGGTCGGACCAAAGGTCCATCTAGCCCAGTATCCTGTCTTCCGACAGTGGCCAATGCCAGGTGTCCCAGAGGGAATGAACAGGTAATCATCAAGTGATCCATGCCCTGTCGCCCATTCTCAGCTTCTGGCAAACAGAGGTTAGGGAAACCATCCCCGCCCATCTTGGCTAATAGCTATTGATGAACCTATCATCCATGAACTTATCTAGTTCTTTTTTGAATCCTGTTATAGTCTTGGCCTTCACATCATCCTGTGGCAAAGAGTTCCACAGGTTGACTGTGTGTAAAGAAATACTTCCTTTACAAGGCAACAAGGAGACAGCGTTGGTCAGCATGATAGGCAGTGATCTCAGCACACTAGCAGCCTGACTATGGTCACGTTTATGTAGGCATTATGGAAAAGGAGAGTGTTAAGGAGAGATCTGAAAGATGATAATGAGGTAGCTTTATGGATGTTTACGGGGAATGTCTCCAAATCATGAGGGGCAACATGGGAGAAAGCACAAAAGTACTTGTTAAATTTTCAGACAAGTGGGCCAGGAAGCTGGCATGATTGGCCAATTGGAGGCAGCAGTTGACATCTCAATAACGACTGAGAGGTGATAAGTATGGGATAAGTTGTAAAAGATTGAAAGTGAACATAGAATCTTATGTTTGATATGCTAGAGAAGAGGGTGCCAGTGGAGGGATGCAAAGAGAGAGGTGACATGGTCAAAGCCAGGGGCTAGGAAAATGATCTTTGTAGCAGCATTCTGAATGGATATCAGTGGAGCAAGATTGCATTTGTCAAGGCCAGGGAGAAGGTTATTGCAGTAATTATGATGCGAAATGACAAGAGCCTAGAGGAGAGGTTTCGCAGTGTGAATGGATAGGAAAGGCAGTATCTTAGAGATGTAATGCAGAAAGAATAAAGTTTTAGACACAGCCTGGATGTGGGGACCTAGAGGCATCTGAGTCAAAGATGATGCCCAGGTTATAGGCTTGGGTGACAGGCAGGATGGTGATGTTGTCCACGGTGATCAAGAAAGGAGGTAGTGGAGGGGGTTTGGCAGAAAGATTACGAGCTCAGTTTTAGCTACGTTAAGCTTGAGCTGATGGCTAGACATCCACAAGAAGATGTCAGAGAAACAGACTGAGATTTTAGTTTGCAAAGAAGATAGGTCTGGAGTAGAGAGGTAGATGATTTACCCACAAAAGGAAAATCGTCCTGAATTGTAAATGTCATTGTAACGTTTGCCTTTATTCTGATACAATGCTATGATGTCTGTGCTGCATTATCTCATATTGAACTGTATCAAATATATAATGTAAAAATAATGAAAAGGGAGGTTATGTATTTAGCTAACAGCTGTAAAAAACAGATCTGATCAGTTCCTTAAAGAATTGTAAGTAATGATAACCACCAAAGAAAATCCACATTGAACCTGAATATCATGACTCATAAATAAATCATTGATTTAGTGAAAAATATCTATTTGATGAAAATTTGATGAAACACTATTGTGCTGAGAATGCCTTGCTGTTTGGCATAATCATATTTTCCTCTCCTAAAATGTTCTGCTCCCTCACCCTCAGGGCCGGCTCTGGCTTTTTGGCCGCCCCAAGCAACAAAACAAACAAAAAAAAACCTGTGGCGTGGGCGGAGCCAGGGTGCAGGGGGACTCCCTGCGCCGCAGATGTGCCCCGGCTAGCGGGGAGAGGGGGAGGGAGCGGGGGGGAGAGAGAGAGAAGGGGGGCGGCCCTGCGGCCCCGCCGCCTGCTGGAAGGGCTCTGCGCTGCTCCGGTCGGTGGGGAGGGAAGGACAAGGACTGCCCTGCCGGGCTTGCTGCAGGGCGCTCCCGTCCTCTGCGCCGCCGCCCCCTACAGGGCGGCCGGAGCGGAACACCACCAAAAAAAAAAAAAAAAAAAAAAAAGCGGCTGTGCCGCCCTAGGATTGGGCGGAATGCCGCCTCCTACAAGCTGCCCCCCCAAGCACCAGCTTGCTCGGCTGGTGCCTGGAGCCGGCCCTGCTCACCCTATATTCCATATCACATCACTTATGAAAAGAAAACCTTCACTGCAGTCAAGTAGCAACTGACCAATCAAGTGCTTGGGAACCTGAGTCTAGGGATCCCATCAGAGATGACTAATTTTATTAACAGAGCCAAGAAGAAGGCATTACGGCTCCAATCTGTAAAGGGGAGAACCATGTAACCCAGTGATAGTGGAATGGAGCTGAATAAGCCTTGCCTTCTAGTAACAGGACAGGAAGAGCAGCTCTGATGTTCCTTGCTGGTTTAGAGCATCCATTCCTTCAGCCTGTCTGCCTGTCCAGTAGAGAGATCAGTAAATTAGCCCAGGAGCTCATCTGCCAGTGCAGGAAGCCAACAAAGTCACTACAATCAGTGATGGCAGGAGACCATCTACCAGCCCATCAGGGAGTCTGAGAGACAAGGTACTTGAGTTAGGATGGATAGCAGGGAGGCACAGGATATGGCAAGACTGCTGGTGAGCATCTCAAAGGTGTACCGGAGGGCAAGTTCACTTCAAAAATCTTTGCTTGGGCAGCCATATGTATTCTTATGTCATTACTTCAATTACACCATATCTAATAGCTGTAAACAAAGGATTAATTGACTAATATATGATGAATATGAAGAATAGCTAATAATAAAGCCGCTACTATATCACCATCAACGTCTTATTGCAATACATAGCGGAGGCATCCAACATACAAACAGAAATTTTAAAAACAGGATTTTATCTTCACCTCTTAACTTCTGCTGGAAGCCAGCTTCAATGTGACTAGTAATGGTGAGAGCCTGATTGTAGCAACTTTCCCTCAGTATGAAAACGGCCTGTTTCTTTCTCAGTATGGCTTCAAAGATAGGGGTGAAATGGGCCAGTAAAACCCTCTTCATTAACTTGTAATTTGTGGAGAGGAGCGATATCAGGCATCATTTGATGGTTTCTCACGTTTGAGGAGGGAAACAAATATTGCCTCACACCAGCTTTGTGGAATCTTCCCTATCAAATGTATGTTAGTGAACAGGTCTACCAGTCATGGCTTGACCCTTTGGCCCCAAATCCTTGAGGAATTCAGGATAAATGCTGTCCTTACCAGCTGCTCTTCTGCTTTTAGTGGCTACGAGAGCCTTGTTTATTTTTTCTATAGTGTATGGGGAAGATAACAATAAAGTGGTGGGGCTCTGTCAGACATTTAGAAGGAGCTCTTTCTGAATCTTCCATCTAGTCAGCTTGTCAGTTTTGGTCTTTGAATTACAGAGAAGATATGAGGCAACAGCATTAGCCATCACTTTTGGTTGACAGTGTTTTACTGGGTTAGCAGCATCAAGTTTACAGAAACATGCCCAGGCTTTGCGGCTGGTATGAGGGAAGTCACGACCCTCCACTGTCTCATTCCATCTCTTCAGGTGGGCAGAGTTCAATGACTCCATTAGTTCTTTCACTGTGTCTGGTTCACCATTATTTTCATACTCTTTAAAGAGTGCTTCTGTTTCCAGCTGCCAGCAAGGAGTATAAACCTTGCGATAGTTGCAAGGAATGTGTTTTGTGACAGCGTGGATAAGAAGGTGAGGTAGTCATAGTTTTCTGGAATCGGCTTGATACAGTGTTCCTTGTCTTCAACTTCTGCATATCTTCTGATAGATTTATCCACCACCTTCAACCTGGTATGGAGACGTGGGCTTTTGCCCAAGGCGTCAAGGCTCATCAGATGCCTCAGCACTATGCAATTCCTAGCCACAGTGTTGAGAAACAGTAGATACGACATCATTTTGAACTGGCAGATCAACAAAGCACGCACCCTCAGTGATTGTCTATCTCAAGTATCCACGTTGACTCCTTCACTATTCAACATCTACAATAGTAACCTACCTGACAGAATTCTGCATACATTAATATATGCCAGTGACATAGCTCTTGTGGGTACAAGCAAAGACCTCACCACCATCAGCGACATCCTCTCAACTGACCTCAAGATAGTGGTGGAATATTTTCAGTGCTGGAAGCTCCACCCCAGTGCTTCAAAGACTTTGGTAATAGCCTTTTACCTAAACAACAAAGCTGCCAAAGAACCACCTAATATCACCTTTTGCAATCAATGGATCCAAAATAAGCCCTATATGAAATACTTGTGTGTGACTTTGGGCAGAAGCCGGACTTGTAAAGATCATCTGGAAAAGACATGCAAACAGATAAAAATAAAGACTAGCCGAATTGGAAACTCACAGGGATAACAGGGGGTGCATATGTGCACACACTTCGAACTGTAACTTGAGCAATGGTATACTCAGCCGCTGAATATCGCACAGCAGTCTGGGTAGGCAGCTCACATAGCAACTCTCTGAATGTGCAGCTCAATACTAGAAAGAGAATTATAACTGGAACATTATAATCAACACCCATCCAATGATTGCCCACTCTGGCACATATTCCCCCACCCAAAATCCAGAGGGACGCACACAGAAACATGAGTACAATCAAACAATGACCAACCTGAACTTACCAATTAATTAGGATCTCCAGAACCTTCCAAAGCCTTTTTCGGATCGGACAAAAGTCGTTAAAGCATCTTAATTCAATCCTGAAGCACAATGGAAAGAATTCTGGGATAATGCTAATGTCCCAAACACCTGATTGCTTATGCCACAAAAAGAACTTCCAGGCTTCAACCTACCCCGGAAATAATGATCTGCACTGAATCTTTTCAGAACATCACATGGCAGATGCTGTCATTTCTTGCACTTCTGGAAGATGAGACACAGTGTGACGGTGGACACCAGTTGCAAACTGGAACACATTGTAAATCAGTGCCTGCTTTGACTGATTGCTGGTGTCATCTCAGACTTAAAACAAGACACTTTTGAAGTGACTCATTGGCTCACTGAGCTGTACTTGGTTATTTGAACGTTGCTAATCACCTCTCTTGCCATACGAAAGAAGAAGAATAAAGAATCTCTTAACTATTTAAAAGATATACTTAATTGGCATTAATAGAAAAATGTGCTCATTTATAGCAAAACAAGTCTGTAAATGTTTTCAATATAGACCCAAGGGTTGTACAAGAATGAGTTGCTTTCACTTGGGTTTTTTGCACGCCAGTAATATTATTGAAACAGTTTTTAAAGAATGAAGGCAATGTGCTACAAATGTTCATTTGCTAAATACATCTTGCTATAACATTATTATAGCTCTGAGAAGTGCTGCAGACTTCAGAAATCCCAAAGCTAAGCACAACAATTTGCATGCCAAAAGTACACTTACATCATATAATATTAGTAGGAAAGTCAGAGAGGGCAAAAAACCGGCAGTTTTTGCCATTTAATTTGATGATAACCAACTTCCTGATTTGTTCCTTTCTTTTAGCAAGAGCATTGTTTTTGTCCTTTCTGTTTTGCCCATAGATCTCCATACAGAATTATCTGTGTACCAAAATTATGCTTTATACTGTACACAGTACAGAAGTCAGAGGGAAATACAGACATTATTGCTATTGATTTCAATACTATGAAACCTCTAGATTGCTTCCCCTTTATTTTTGGCAAAATAATCATTCTTGCAAACTCTATTTTACTACAAAATGCTACCTGTATATACTGTGGGCTACATATTTATATTTTACTCCACATATTGAAGTAAATCTAAAAATCAGTTCTGGAGAAAACAGATTTTTTTATTGTGCTTCACTGTTTTTCCAACAAACATATAATAGTTTTTATGCCAAATCCAGTTCACCTTATTCACATGGAATTCTGCATTCCACTCAGAAGATTTGTGACAAATTTTGTGTGTATCTTCTCTGCCTGGTAGTTTTGTTAATTCTGTGTGATAGGGTATCTAATTAAAATGTATATATAAAATTATAGCAGATTGGGAATAGCAGGATTCCTCAAATTGTCTGCAGAAGTGAATATTCATCTCACAAGGAAAATAAAAAAATCCCCCCTTAAAGAGTCTCGCCACGTTTGAAACAAATTATATCGAATGTATAATAACTCCTCTATACTTAGATGAAAAATGTTCAAAGCTTTCAAAAGTCTGGGTTTATTTATGTAGAAACTATTAATGTCTACACCTTGTCTTGAGGGATAAGAAAAATAAATAAATATGCTTGATTAAATATCTTGAATATTAATATTATGTAACTGAGAGATAACATTTATCATAGCAAATGTACATAACTCACCAATACCCTCTACTTTTTTAGTATCCCAATGAATTTGGATGTATTATGTATCTAAGGCAAGATACATACTTTTTAAAAAATTTATAGGCAAATATACATATGTACACAACATACGGCAACAACACTGAGACGGATGATATGGAATCTGCCAAAAAATTGCTATAAAGTAGAATTAATGTTAAGAATAATTAAAGAAATATCCTCCATCTTTCTAAGGCGCTGGTTCAGCAAAGCAGTACTTCAGGACATCACGTGTGCATGTGCTTAAGTCCTATTGAAGTCAAGTTAACCACGTGCTTCAGTTCTCTCCTGAACTGGGACCTAAGGGTAAAAATTTCAAAAATGTCTAAGGCTATGTCTACACTGCTATGTTAGCCCAGGGTTTGAACTCAGGCTCAAGCCTAACTCTTCTTCGGTCTAAACACAAATCGTGCTAACCAAAGACTTGGGTCACAGGACCCCACAGAGGTGGAGGGTCTGAGCCTGAGTCAAGCTAGGACCCAGGGTTCAAGCCCTGTTGCTTTGCAGTGTAGTTGCAGCCCCATTGAAACTGTGCTCTAGGAGTCCACCAAAAGCATCTCACAGTCCAACTTTCTTTGCCCTCTAGAGAGTTAACTTTGGGAACTGTTAAATTTTCCCACACAGCACCATGAACAAAGGGCTAGAATAGCCACATTTTGGGAAGGTGCTAGGAAGTCTGGGATATAGGTGATTGGACTCGAGCCCTCATAATGCAGGCCCCAGGTTGGGTTCTAGGGTTCAACAATCCCTAACCTGGGATTACAAATGAGTGTAGATACTCAAGCCCTAGGTTAACAAACCCAGGGTCTGCTAACGCAAGTTCTACTAATCCAGGGCTTATGGGTGCAGCGTAGTCATACCCTTAGTGCAGGGGTGGGCAAACTTTTTGGGCCGCGGGCCACATCTGGGTGGGGAAATTGTATGCAGGGCCGGGGCAGGGGGTTGGGGTGCGTGAGGGAGTGCGGGATGTGGGAGGGGGTGCGTTGTGCAGGAAGGGGCTCAGGGCAAGGGATTGGGGCAGAGGAGGGGTGCGGGTGTATGAGGGGGCTCAGGGAAGGGGGTTGGGGTGCAGCAGGTGTGCTGAGTGCAGGAGGGGGCTCAGGGCAGGGGTGTGGACTGCGGGAGAGGGCTCAGGGCAGGGGTTGGGGTGCAGGAGGGGTTTTGTGGTGTGGCAGGGGGTTCAGGACAGGGGGTTGGGGTCACAGGGTGCAGCAGGGAGCTCAGGGCAGGGGGTTGGGGTGCAGAAGGGGTGCGGGGTGCACAAGGGGGCTCAGGACAGGGAGTTGGGGTGCAGGAGGGGTGTGAGGTGCAGGTAGGGGGCTCAGGGCAGGGAGTTGGGGGGCAGGGTGCAGGAGGGGTTCGGGCTCCAGCCTGATGCTGCTTACCTGAAGCGGCTCCGGGGTGGCAACAGCATGCACTAGGGCCAGAGCAGGCTCCCTGCATGCCTACCCTGGCCCCACGCTGTGCCACTCGAGGAAGTGCTGCGGCCCCTGGGGGAGCAGGGGGTGGAGGGTTCTGCATGCGCTGCCCTTGCCACGCCTCCAGGTACCTCCCCCGAAGATCCCATTGGCCAGCGTTCCCCATTCCCAGCCAATGGGAGCTGCGGGAGGCGGTGCCTGGAGGCATGGGCAACACCTGGGGGCCACAGGGAAGTGGTGCCGGCCGCTTCTGTAGAGCGGTGCAGGGCCTGCAGCGCCACGGGGGGGCAATCCCGCGGGTCAGATCCAAAGCCCCGAGGGGCCAGATCCGGCCCACGGGCCGTAGTTTGCCCACCCCTGCCTTAGTGACTTTGGGTATTTCTACACTGCAATAAAACACTATGGCTGGCCTGTATCAGCTAACACAGGCTTGTGGAGCTTGGGTTGCAGGGCTGTACAATTGCAGTGTAGATGTTTGGGCTTGGGCTGGAGCCTGGTTCTGAGACCTTCCCCTCTCATGAGGTCCCAGACCCTGAGCTCCAGCCCAAGCCCAAATGTCTACACTGCAATTTTATAACTCCGAAGCCTGAGCCCTGTGAGTCTGAGTCAACTGAGGTGGGCTAGACGCGGGTATTTTATTAGGGTTGCCAACTTTCTATTTGCAGAAAACCAAACACCCTTGTCCCGCCCCTTATCCGAGGCCACCGCTCCCTACTCACTCCATCCCCCCTCCCTGTGTCACTCGCTCTCCCTCATCCTTGCTCACGCACTCATTTTCACAACTGGGGCAAGAGGTTGGGGTCTGAGAGGGGTTGAGGCCTCTGGCGGTGGGGTGTGGGCTCTGGGGTGGGGCTGGAGATGAGGGGCTTGCAGTGCAGGAAGGGGCTCTGGGCTGGGGGTTGGGGCTGAGGGATTTGGAGGGTGGGAGGGGAATCTAGGCTGGGGCACAGGGTTGGAGTGTGGGAGAGGGTATGGGCTCTGGGCTCGGGGTGCGGACTCCGGGGTGGGGCCAGAAATGAGGGGTTCAGGGGGCTCCAGGCTGCAGGAGGGGGTTGGGGTGCGGGAGGGTGTGTGCACTCTGGGAGGGAGTTTGGGTGCAGGAGGGGGCTCAGGGTGCAGGCTCCAGGTGGTGCTCTCCTCAAGTGGCTCCCGGAAGCCTTGACATCTCCCTCTGGCTCCTAGGTGGAGGCACGGCCAGGCAGCTCTGCGTGCTACCCCTGCCTGCAAGTGGTGCCCCCGCAGCTTCCAGTGGCCGCAGTTCTTGGTCAATAGGAGCTGCACAGGTGGAGCTCGGGGCGGGGACAGCATGTGGCGCCCCCGTAGCCTCTCCTCTACCTAGGAGCCAGAGGGAGATGCCAGCAGCTTCCCGGGAGTCGCGTGGAGGCGGGCAGGCAGCCAACTGAACTTTTAACGGCCCGGTCAGCAGTGCTGACCAGAGCTGCCATGGTCCCTTTTTGACTGGGTGTTCCGGTCAAAAAACGGATGCCTGACAAACCTATGTTTTATTGCAGTGTAGACATACCCTTTGAGGCCAGATTTCCAAAGCTAGTTGGGCACCTAAAGGTTTCAATAGGTGTCTAGTGGGATTTTCAAAAGTGCCTAAGGAAGTTAGGCACCTAACTCTCAGATTTCAGTGGGACCTAGGCATCTAAGTCATTTGAGCACTCTTGAAAATTTTCCCTAAGATAAGTCGGAAGCCCCAGTGGAACTCAGTGGGACTCACACTTGAAAGGCACAAGGAGCTTTTGAAAATGTCATCTTAAGTGTCTGACAGGAGACTAGTTTCAAACTCAACAGCTTTTGTTACAATTTCCACCCAGAGGGGGTGGGAGGTGCATGCAAGCCCTGCAAGGTAGGATCTCTGTCACTTTGAAACATATTCTGTTGCTTATTAAAACTCTCACAAAGCAGCAAGAATACATACGTCACCTTGTGACTTAATGCTCTTGAAGCTGATGAGTAAATGAAGGACTATTTTATGGTTAACTGTTGCTTTGCTTTCAACAGTTTTTTCTTTTAATGAAGAAAACGTAGAGGCCACTGACTCGCCACAAGGTCACAAGGTTAACTCTTCTCAGCTGAAAAAGATTTGCTGTATTCTTCCTTCCATTGCCTGGGGTTCAGCTTTGCCCTGAAAATGGGCTACTGTATACTAGTTATAGTTTTGTAAGTGCTAACCCAGTGGAACAGTAACAACCTGGGTAGTTTTACAAGCAATATTGAAACTAGAGCATTATTACATTTTTAATTTTAAACCCATGTTTGTTTCCAGGTAATAAAGATGTGGCAAAGGGAGATAGATGGTTGGAGGAATTAGACATGCTTTCTGCCCTCGTCGTGATACACTGGATTAGATGAACATTGTAAAAAACAGAATGGTAAATCAGTATTTTTTTTACTGAAGGAGTGAGACTCTCCCTCCTGTTCAAGAAAAATACATTTGAGTTTGAAAAAAAGGAACGGAAATAATGATTCCAGTGTAATAAGGTGCATGCAAAATATGATGGTAACTGTGGGTATAAAAAGGGGAGATTGCCTTTTAAATGAAAAGCAAAAAGGACCCAGGGTTACCAACCCTCCAGGACTGTCCTGGAGTATCCAGGAATTAAAGATTCATTTTTAATTAAAGATTATGTCATGTGATGAAACCTCCAGGAATATGTCCTACCAAAATTGGCCCCAAGTAGATTCTGTTTCTATGGCCAAAAATACCCTTTTGCAACCACTGCTTTTGCATGTGTAAATCAGGTGTGTTACTCTCCAATCTGCACATGCAAATGCAAGGGATGTGCCCACAAATGGTTGCTTGTGCAGAATCAGAGGCCATGTTTTTGCAAACTTGGCCCTGTATGTCTTCTTTTCAAAGCCACACTGATTCATTGTCACGTCTTGGACCTGCAAGTGCATGGAAAAGGGACGAAAGTCAACATGCTGCACTCACAACCCCAGCAGAGTGCTTATTTCTATCCCCAGCAGGAGATCTGCCCACTTAGCCCTGGTGGAGTGGAGGGCTCTATCTCAGAGTAGATCTGGGCCCCAGAGTGCTGGAGATGCCAGCTGCTGGAAAGTGCAGAACTGTTCTTGCTCAGATCCTTGGAGGATTGCTCTTCCTCCACTTTCTGCAGTCCCAACAGCACTGATATCTATGCACACTACCTCTTACTGGGAGTGGAATTCATCCTCTCCCCTTGCAGAAAGCCCAGCAGGCTCAGTTGCGACATTGTAGCTAGTGGTTGTGGGCACACCAAGGCTCTGCCCCGCCCTGCCCCTGAGCTGAGCTTCTTCAAGTTCTGGCTGCACATGGTGCTTTAGGTGCCTGCCTGGCTGGGGGTGCCATGGAGGCCGAGGCGGCAGTGATGGCAGAGAAGACAGCTCTGCGCACCCCCAAGTGCTCCCGCTGCCGGAACCATGGCTTTGTGGTGCCAGTGAAGGGCCATACGGGCCACTGCCGCTGGAAGCTCTGCCCCTGCGACAAATGCGCGCTCATTACAGAGCGCCAGAAGATCATGGCGGCTCAGAAGGCGATGCAGGGGCAGGACCCGGATGCCCCACCCAGGGAGACGTCTCCGCCTGCGGCCTGCACCCCAGTTCATGGTAAAGGTCGGAAGGTTCCTGCAGTTGGCCCAAACGCCTCTGAACACAGCAGCCACGTGGCCGGGTGTGAAGGAGCTAAGACCGCCCCAACAGCCAGCAGCAGCAGTAGAACCAGGACCCGCAGGGCAGTACCTGCTCCCAGCTCCCCTCTCTTCGGGGACTTCGGTAGGGACCAGCTCAGCATTGGGGTGTCTGTTCCATAGGCCTCCACTCAAGATGATGAACTTCTACCTCTGTGTCCATCTGTCTGTCTGTCTGTGTCCATCATTCAGTGTCTGTCCATCTATCAGTGGGTATTGTTGAGTCAGTGTCTGTCCATCCATCTTCCATGCCTGTCTAGTGCCTCAGAAATATTTAGGTCCCAGGTGACCTGTTCCCCAGGGCTGGTGAAGCTGCTCTCACTCTACTTCCCCGTTCTGGGGACATGTTTTCAGGAGCGTGTGTTTTGTATGCAGTGCTGCACTTATTGTTGGTTTTGCAAAGTTTCCAAGCGGCGCTCATGGACTTTGTAGCCGTAGGAGCCACCCTAGGCAGCTCCTCGGCTTGTTTCCTTGTTGCAAAGATGGATTCATGCTACTAGTCCTTGTTTAAGAGGGAAATGAGTCTGTGACAGGACCCCAATTATTCAGTACAGCCCCTTGAGCACTTTCTTCTGAGCGGTGTTGTTATTTTTACATTTACAGACAGGCCCTCCAGCAAAAGCAAAAGCAAAAACCCCACAGAAAAACAGCAAGGACAGAGAAATGGGGGAGTTCCTGCTGGAGTTGCCTAGAGCAGGTTTTTTATGGTGGCAACATTAAAAAAAAAAAAAAGAGAAAGAAAGCTCCTGATCTAGATTTATGTAGCTCAGACTAGATTTGGCTGGAATCAGTTGGTGTAAAAGTTTATTTTGTATTTAAGAATAGAAAATTCCTATGGTCATTTAGTCCATCACTTCTGACATTGTTCTCTACACAGTAGAGTCTGTAGGGTGTGCCTTGTCTAATCCATCATTATTATTTATTAAGACTCCCACTGACCACAGTAGTCATTAGACTGGGCCCCCGGCGAGCTAACAATCTGGAAGACAAGACAAGAAAGACCAGATGCTCTGGGAGATGGGGAGGAAGGAATCGCTTTAGATAGTTCCAGCCCTCCCTCATCTACCAATGACTATTTAATTTTTATGCTTATGGGCCTCACAAGAAAAGTGGGCTTTAAGGAGGGATTTGAATGGATGAGGCCTTGAGACACAGATATAGTCTAGTCATAGATGATGGGGATTCCACTACTTTGGAAGATCACTTTGTGAACAAGATTTTTTTTAATAGCAAAATACATTGGTTCTTTGAAAATTAACTCTGTAGAAATGAGAGAGACCAGGTGGGTGAGGTCAATATCTTTTATTGGACTGCCTTCTGTTGGTGGAACTTCAAGCTTCATGGCTCTGCAGGTGACCTGAGATCCAGGAAGAGCTCTGTGAAGCTCAAAAACTTGTCCCTTCCACCAACAGAAGTTGGTCCAATAAAAAGATATTACCTCACCTACCTTGTCTTTCTCATATCCTGGGACCAACACGGCTACAACACTGCAAACAACTCTATAGAAATTACAGCTATCACAGGGTATAGAGCTCTTTATTCCCCCTCATTGATTTCAGTATTAAATTTTACTTGATTTACGAGTGTAAAAGGTGATTATTTTCTAACTGTTGCCACAGGAAACCAGAAATCAAGCTGTTTGTCATACCTGTTATGGCAGCAGAAGTATTAGAGATTCTACAATCAGTAGTTTGCTGACAACTTGGTTTAGGATGCACAAGGCAGACTTTGCTCTCCCAAAGCTGTATTAACCTGTCTTCCAACACTGTTGAGCTCCCTTCTTTCCTCCCCAATCCTAAATTTTCTAATAATAATAATAAAAAAAAAAGAAATTGAATAAGAAGAGAAGGTAAAACCAAAGGGCCAGATTCTGCCTTCAGTTACACTGCCTGAGGACAGAATTTGGCACTATGACTCTCTATTTCTGTTTACCTTCAAACTGTTTGCAGTGATATTTTTGCTTGTTTGTTTTTATTTTTCCTCGCTGCTTGTTTCATAGCCCGTCCTGCTTTGCCTCAAGAATGTGTTGTCAGCCCAGAATACCTGGAGAGAGAACCTCCAAAACTGTATCCTGGGTACTCTGGTATGTACTCATACCACCCATTCCCCATGGGCTTTGCCATCAATCAGCCAAGCTGCAGGGGAGCACCAGTGTCTCCAGGGATCCCCCTTCAAAGAGGGTTCAGACATGTCCCTAGCAACCATGGACCAGGGAGTGCTGCTCCTCTGTCAGTAAGTAGTGGTTTCTTTTAATTGCTGCTGAATACATTGCTCTTTGTATTGTAGGATGCAATCTTGCCATTAGAGTAGCCATGAAAAGTTAGCCTGGACACTAATTACTTCAGTGGAATCTTGATACATAAGCTGATCAAACCAGGAACAAATAATAATGTTAGAGGTCTGACAGGAACCTAGAAAAATCAAAAGGGTTCAAAGTTGTGGGCCAGAATCTGCAAGCCCCCTGTGCTCACAGCTCTTGTTGACTTCAGTGGCATTTCTGTGTGCAGAGGCCTTGAAGGATAAGGATTCGGAGGGAAAATTAACCACTAAAATGTGACCAGTTTGTGTCAGCATAGCTATCACAAAATGTCTCCTGGGTTCCCCAGTGAAATCCTCTTAGTATAACAGGGCTCGTCCCCCAGGACAACAGGCTGCACGGTGGAAGTTTTGGCACAGGAAAGATCCAGAGTGGGGCAGATCAGGAGCTGGCCAGAATGGGGAGGGGGCAGATCCGGCGTGGGAGAAGGCAGTACTACTACACTGTGATTATAGGCGCCGACTTCCTCAGTTCCCGGGGTGAGGGTGTGTGTGCTTGACCCCTGCTGTGCCCCAGGCCCCACCCTCCCACTCCACCCCTTCCCCGCCTCCATCCTGCCCCTGCCCCGCCTCCTCCCCCACCTCTTCCTGTCCTTGGTCCTCTCCCTCCCCCCAGTGCCTCCTGCACACTGCTGAACAGCTGATCAGCGGTGGGTGGGAGGGGGAAGGAGCTGATTGGTGAGGCTGCCGGCAGGCGGGAGGCACGGGGAGGGAGGAGGAGGCACTGATCTGTGGGGCTGCCGGTGGGTGCTCCAGCCCCGGAGCACCCATGAAGTCGGTGCCTATGACTGTGATTCCCATCTGCTGCAAGCCCCCTGGGGCTATGACAGGCAGGAGCAATTTAGGGGACCTCTATAGTTGCCCTAGCCTGTGTCAGCCTCTAGCATCAGCAAAATAGGAGCAGCAAGAATAACTTCTCTTCTGCCACTGCATCAGACAGGGATGAATCTGACCCTAAAATTCTAGATCCATATTTAAATGTTCCTGACTATCGCCGTATGTATAGTATCTCAGGTCATCGTAGCAAAAACCTGCCAACTGAGACACTGCCAAGGAGCCTTTTTGGTGGTTGTTGTTTTTTTAAATAAAAATATTTTAACAATGATCAGAAATGGGCTTGGCAAATTTAAAAAAAAAATCAGTTAAAGCAGTTTTGTGTTTGGATTTAAATAAACTCGGTCCCCCTTCATGTTTGCAAGCCAAATATGAAGCAGTGTGCTAGAGTGTGGGAATCAGAAAGTGGCACTGACAAGAAACATGAAAAGTGAAATGGACTAATCGATTTAGGTTCTCCAAAGTGAGAGAATTACAAAAAAAATATATAAACAAAAATAAAAAATAAAAAAAAATTCTACAGCATAAATGGTGAAAAATATATGGATTTTCCCACCCATCAATATAGTTATGTATTGTTAATCACACAGGTAAGAATAATACCAATAATATATTTATACCTATAGTGCTTTTCATTAGTAGAGCTCAAAGTGCTTTACAAAGGCGATCACTATTATTATCAATAGCTTTTCACAAATACCAGTATATGATAAAAAGCCTGTACTTTCATATTTTTCTGTTTTTGTGTGTGTATCTTTTTTCTCTTTCTTTTGGAGAGGGAGGAAATCTCTCTGGCTCCCCTTCATTTTTCTTTTATTCTGCCACCAAATCCTTCAAAGAGGGTTTAACTTGATTCCCAGCAGAGCCTATGAATCTTGCTTCTGTGTGAGACTGAGGGGTTGCTTTGAGAGCAACAGTGTGTGTGAAAACTCTGCCAGGCAGTTATGGCACAGTAGAGGGAAACGTGATGCTAAATAGTGAGCCTTCTGCTCTTCTCTCTGCTGCTCTGGAAGGTGGGAGTAGAGGCCAGGTTAAAAAAAAAATCAGCAGAAAATTTCAACAAAAATGGGAAGAAATTAGCTTTTGTCTAATTTCATAACAGACAACTTTGATTTTTTGGCAAAAATTCAAAAACAAATTTCAATCAAAAACTGAAATACTTTGATTCAGAAATGCTGTTGCGGTGTCTCATGGGATTTGTATTTCATAATCCCATTCTCATCTATAGGCTAGGCTTCCTGGTTGGACAACCTCTCTCACAATGACCAGGGTCTCCCCTGTAGGGGGATGCACTACCTCGGTGCATCATGGGAGGTGTAGTCCCAAGGAGCCCAGCCCTTAGAGAATGGGGACATGGGAATTGTAGCACATTTGCTTCTGAAGTGTTACAGCAGCATATGTAATTAAAATATTTCTGGTTCGGGGCATTTGGTTTCTCAACAAAAATTGAAATTTTTTGCAGAAAGTAGACACTTTACCTGAAAAATTGTGTTCAACTGAAAATTAAATTTTCCATCAAAAACAGTTTCAACAGAACATTTTTGAACAGCCTAGTCAGAGGTCATCTGGAGGGGGAAGTTAGTGAGGAATGGGTCAGTGGGGAAAGGAATCTGGGGAGTCCCAGAGAGCCCAGGTTGCAACCTGAATGTCTACACAGCAATTAAACAGCCCCATAACCTGAGCCCGAGCCCCATGAACCTGAGTCAGCTGACTTGAGCCAGTCACAGGTGTTTAATTGCAACATAGACATACCTTCAGTCCTTGTCCTCAAAGGAAACTACATAGTACCTTCAAAAGATGAGCCTGGGAGCTTAAATTCATAACTTTGCTAGACACTTAAGCCATGTCTACACTACAGAGCTTACAGCAGCACAGCTATACCAATGCAGGTGGTGCCACTGTAAGATCTCATGTAGCCGCTCTATGCCAACAGCCGAGAGCTCTCCCATCGGCATAATTAAACTACCCCCAATGAGCGACGGTAGCTATGATAGTAGGAAAAGATCTCCTGCCGACATAGCGCAATGCACACTACCACATAATTATGTCGCTCAGGGGGTGGAATATTCACATCCCCAAGCGACATAAATTTTGCCGACATAAGTGGTAGTACAGACAAGGCCTAAGAATCATGGACTCAATAGGGATACTGGTTTTATGTCTCATTATAACAATCTGTAACCTACTAACCCTTCTTTGTCATATTACTGCGGAGGTGTTAATGGCCTACTTCATTTTGAATGGTCCCTTGCAATATGTGTTAACACCTATGCTTAACAATCTGTTCCACCTTGTATTTAGCTTTGACACTCTGATTACCTTTCCCAGCCCTGAAGAGCTTGTTGTGGGCTTGTCTATTTACATTTTATAGTGCTCTAACTTGCTGGCTCAGGGGGGTGAAAAATCACCCCCCTGAGCGCAGCAAGTCTGAGTGGTTTAAAGCGCTAGTGTAGACAGGCTCTGAGTGCTGGGAGCCGTGCTCCCAGCGCTCGGAGCTAACCCCCTCATGGAGGTGGATTACCAGGAGCGCTGGGAGAGCTCTCTCCCAGTGCTTGCCCACGACCACACTTGCACTTCAAAGCGCTGCCGCGGGAGCATTCCCACGACAGCGCTTTGAAATTTCCAGTGTAGACATATCCTGTAGCTCAAAGCCTTGTCTCTGGGCTTGTCTACACTTAAAATGCTACAACAGCACAGCTGCGCTGCTGTAGCGCTTCAGTGTAGACACTGCCTACGCCAGTGGTTCACAACCTTTTTTTACCCAGAGACTTTTAAGCTTGTATAGACAAACCTGCAGACGCCCAACCAGAGGCGATGTGTAGAGGGGCACCCCCAGATTTCTGCCTTCCATTTGGCCCTGCTCCCTGAAGTGCTGATGTAACAGGGAAGAGAAATGGTTTGTGTCCTTGGCTAGCTGCTGCCTGTTCTTGGAGTCTCTGGCTGTTAGGCAAACCCTTCTGATGGCAGGGGGAGATCTCTCTTCTGCAGTGATGTTGCAGTTTTTGGTTGCGCCCCACCCCCAACCCAGACAAGCTAGATGCCCTCTGATGAGTCAAGGGGTGGCTGTGGTATTCCCTCCCCAAGCCCGAGCCCTGCTGCCTGGGGCTGAAGCTGAAGCCCTGGGCGGTGGGGCTGTAGTTTCAGCTCTAGGCAGCTGAAGCGCAGTCCTTGGTGGCACCCCTGAAAACTGCTGCTTGAGAATCAGTATCTATGCCAAAGAGAGGGGTTCTCCCTTCAGTGTAGGTAATCCATCTCCCTGAGAGGTGGTAGCTAGGTTGATAGAAGAATTTTTTCCATTCACCTTATGCTGTCTTACTGTCACATCCCCTGCCCGACATAGTGAAATTGACCTAATTTTCTAGTTTAGACCAGGCCTCAGTCTCTTCCATGAACAGACATTGGTCCAGTAAAAGATATTGGACCCACCTTGTCTCTCTCTTGAATCCAATTATGCATGCATATAAATACCTACTTCCGTGTGTTATTGTGTCAGTCTCCAGCCATTGCTAACAGATGCTCACTTTTATGAGGACTTCAAAACAAAACAAAACAGGAAACAACTGAGCTGCGGATTAAAAGTGGCTCCTGCATGTACACAGTAATGACTGACTTTTCATAAAGTTTCATACGACTCATTTGGCATTAAGAATCCCTAATACAAACCAGGAAATAAGTCACCAACAGCTGCTGTTTTTTAGTTATGGATCCATAATATCAAGTGAGTCATACGAAGCCTCATGAAAAAGTGATTCATCACTGCTTATGTGAAGGACCCACTTTTAATCCACAGCGCAGTTTTGGGACTTTACCTAAATTGCAAATGCTCGTGAATCTGGCAGCACTGGTGGAGCCAAGGTTAGTAATGCCTGGAAATATGGATTTTAATTCAGTGTCTCATTAATAACAAGCACTTCCTGCATTTGTGGTGTTCTATGCTGCAGGTGTGTTTGGGCCAAATCATTAAATCTTTACTCAGACATTCATATTCCATTGCTGGTGTAAAATTTATATTAGACAGGTAGGCTGCCTTCAATGAAGTTTTGCCCGAGTAAGAATTTTGTGAGTTCCCCTGTAGCAGGGTTTTAACAATAGAAAAATTAACAGAAAAATACTGACCAGTGAAGTAAATTATGGCCTTTCATTTTAACACATCATACGTAATGCCACTGATTTCACTGCATTTAGTGTGGAAGTGAGGATGGTGGTTTGATAGGATGGTTAAGACAATATCTGGACTGACGGAGCTTTATTTTATGTGTTCATGCAGATGCAAGATGCAGGTGGAGATTTCCAACAAGGTTACTACCCTACGCTTCCTCAGTTTATACCTCCGGGCTTTCTGCCAGGGATTCACTACATTCCACCACCCCTGCCACTTCTGGCTGAAACACCCAAGGAAGCATCTGGTAAGTAAGTGCGAGGTGAGTGATATTATGCATGAAGCATATCAGATCTCAGGGAGCTGTTTTATATGGTAAAATGTATGATATGTCCTGCTCATTGGTATGTAAAATACAACAAAAGCTTTCAACTAATTTGTTTTCACTTTGGTTGGTAAATTCTGTGCATTTGTAACTCCCTTAAAAACTATATCATGGCCCTCTAAAATCAACAGGAATTTTGTGCCTGGAAGGACAACAGAATTTGACCTTTATTATCTGTAATAAAACCTCTCAAATGGCTCTAATTTTCATCCCAAAGTTGCATACATTCCACCCAAATTCAGTGACCTCTCACTGTTGTAGTTGAAAATGATGTACATCGGTAATAATCATTTCTTCAGAAACTGAGGTCACAGAAAACTGTGCATACCAAAGGGCTATATCCCACAGCTATTTACATTTTCTGCTTGAATAATTTGTTATGTTCCTCAGTTTGGGTTTTTGTCACATGCTGGTCCCACATTTGGGGCATGGCAGGTATGTCTGTAATGATTTTTTAAAATTTCGGACAAGTTTTCTATTCAAATACAGCCATTTGTGGCCACAAGAGGGAAGAACTGCTCAAAGAATAAATCACCAGTACCAATAGAATGAAGCCCCTGGGTTATGCCAAGCTCTAGTTCAAAATATTTGTATGTGCACTTCTATATTTCTATGCTTGGCTTATTAGGGAAAAATGAGAATCTGATTAAATGCCATGGTCTTGTGACAGAGAATGTGTCAAATAATACCCCGTTCTTTCACCTATTGGGAAAAGTCCAGCATCTCTTGAGTAGGGGTGGGGAATAAATAGAAGAGTCATCTTCATTTCATCAAATAATAGTGATTGTGGCTAGTCATAGTATGTGGGACAGTTGAGAGTTTGTGAGGATTTTTACTGTAATCATCAACATTATTTCATTTGAATCAGTCATTAGAGACAGAGATGGACCCAGGGAGTGAGGTTTGGTTTCAAACTTTTCCTGAGTTTGGGGATATTTGTTGGATTAGAAGTTCCGGCTCAGGCCAGTTTCAGGGATAGCCTAAGCCGTAAAGGTCAGCTCTTGAATCAAACTTTCCTAAAGTTCCAGGATACTAGGGGGCTGGATTGGGAGTTCTAGTTCAGAATCAGGATTCAATTTCGAGTTCTGGTCCATTGCTAGTTAGAAGCCAGCCTGAATAGTTAGAAATTCTGCACTCAGGTACCTGCCTGGAGCTCACATTGAAATCAGTGAGACACATCAACATGTACCTGACATTAGAATTTGATTCTAAGTGCAGGACTTACTGGTATTGATCTTAAAGGGCCAGTGTCCTCATTTAGCACTTTTTTGTGGTTTTTCTTTCAGAGTGAGGGATACAGGGAAAATTGACTCGGCCATATTGTACTTCAGCTTCCGGGGAGTAGGAATATCAATGGTGAATCAGTGAGGGATTATTTCTGTAGGAGGTTACAAAATAGCATTTCAGCAGAAGATACAGAAGTAATGAGAGGAGCTACAGTGAAACTAAACAGTGTTTGATTCCATTTTTCAAGATGCATTTTGTTCTTGTTTCAAATCCGGTGAAAGACTAATAAATAGTGAAGAAAAAGTGAAAAACCCACTGAAAATCAGAGCAGACAGACCCATAGGGATCTTGTCAAGTTCAAACTTACTTTGTTAGATCATTTGCCCAAAGAGAGCTGCTGGACTCAGGTCAAACTGGGGCAGTCAAGGTGACAGGGGCTCGTTGTGTAGTCTTTGGCAAAGTAATTAGGAGAAAATTGATTTAGAAAAGTACAGCAGGAAAAAATATGCCACTGAGCCTCTGGCCTGATGGGAATTCCAAGACAAAGGGAGCTACAAACATCATAGGAGAAAAGGCTTCTCCTAAGCTAACACAGTTGCTGGAAAGAGTCTTGAATCATAGGCCTTGCAGCTAAATGACCACGGTCTGTATTCATTCTCAGTCAGGTTTTATAATGGTGACTTGTAATATATACCATGTTATTATAAAATTGAATATCTCAGTAATTCTTTTGATATAAGAGACACTACGCTGTAACTCTTGCTAACTTTCCCAGTTTGCCCATCAATGCTCGTGCTGAGTAGTATCTGAGGGCAGAAGCTGTTAACAGGGTTTTTTTTTTTTCCTTTAAAGAACAGTGCTATGTTGGTGGGGAGCCACTCATTGGGGGTGGATTAATTAAGTCAGTGGAAGAGCTCTCTCCCTTCTGCTTAGAGCGGCTACACTAGAGTTTACAGCTGCACTGCTGTAAGCTCTCTAGTGTAGCCATAGCCCAAGAAAGAATTGTGTTATGTGGGAAAAGGAGAGAGCTTTAAATACAAACTAGCAAGTAAACATTATGAATGAAGGATTGAGGTTTCCTGCTTATTTCCTTCTGTTTTATGGTCTGTTTATTCAGTCAAGGCTTTTGCACCTTCAGAATTGAAAAAGTGTATATAGTGGCCATGCGATAAGGCTCACTGTCATTAAGGTTGTAAAATAGCTCACATTACAATCCTGTTTTCACATGCGCTTAAATTCCTAAAATACTTGCCAAGAGGGAAATTAATGCCCTTTGCCATTTTAAAACAGTCTCGCTGCACTTCTTTAGACATGGCTGCAGCAAAATCAGCTGGTGTTTGAAATATGAAGCTTGACCTAGACAGCCATAGTCCTCATGATCTCAAGTGCCTTTGACTTGTTTGAGGGAAAAACTGGTTTGGATTAACTAAAGTTATTTTATATTGAGCATTCACAGCTAAAAATTTTGAGTTCTATTGGATGTAATGTAAATTTAAGTGCAATTTTAAAAAGCACTACAGTGTTATATTCTGCTTTTGTGTTTTAGCTGGCACCACTGATAGCCGGGATTCTCGGGTGATTTGTGAATGCAGCCAGCCATCTCCTCAGGAAGAAACCAATGGAGACCATGCCACGTATGCTAAACATTAAATGTATATACATGTACTAGGGGACAGCTGCAGAGCATGCAGCACTCTCTCTCTCAGAAAGAATATCATTAGTTAATTTTGGGCTAGATTGACACTAGCCCTAATGCAGCCTCACTTCACAGTTGCATTAGGGCTACTAGAAACACAGTTCTGGCTCCCTTGCAGTGTACAGCCCCAGGGCTGCCATTGCTCCACTGGCTCCTACCTTACCAACTGGCAAAGCTTTTCCAGGGCTACAGTAAATTATTCCCTTCTGGAGCAAGTGGAGATGAGGGGAGGAATTGTGACTTCAAGGTACAGTTCCTTCCCTGAGGCTTGTCTACACTATAGGTTATGTCAGTATTAAGTTATGTCACTCAGGGGTGTGAATAAGCCACTCCCCTGAACAATGTAAATTATACCGATGTAAGTGCCAGTGTGGACGGCGCTATGTCGCAGGAGAACTTCTCCTGCCGACACAGCTTCTGCCGCTCACAGAGGTGGTTTTATTATGCTGATGGGAGAGTTCCCTCCCATCAGCACAGAGCATCTTCACTAGATGCAGTGCAGCTGCGCTGCTATAGCGCTTCTAGTGGAGATTAGCTCTTAGTGACACCCCATGGTTGGGGGCTGAGCATAAAGGCTCAATCTAGCCCTTTTATGTTTAAGGCATTGTTCAAAAGTGTGTTGTTTGTAGGTCTGTTTGCTACCATGAAAAGCTGGTTCTGAATATTGTGGAACAGTTAAGTGATGGGATTTAGTGCCTGAAAATTGGGTGATGGGGAGAGGAAGGTAGGTTTTGGCAACTGATACATGTAACAGAGTCAGGGCTTGATACACTGGAGTTCAGGTGGGCTTTGGAAGCTGGAAGCATAATAGGTTGGGGGCACTTGTCAGTGAAAGTAGTTTTGTGGAGAGTCTGATCTTCTATACTGGCATCCAGTGCCCCCTCATCACCTTCCAGATGAACGCCAAGCCCTGCTGCCTTTACAGGGCACCTTCACTTTAAATTGTGAGCATCATGGCACATAGTTAAGTCTGGTCACTCAATCTCCAGGATTTTGTGTGCCCGAGACACCCTGTACATCCATGGAAACATGCTATGCTGGGAGCCCGACAGTGGAAGCTAGACACCAAATTTGATTTATGGGGTGTGTCTGGGTTGCCCGATATAAATGGATTGGAATTGCATGGTGAACTCCATAAAATGTGGAGAGATTACCTAGCCAACTGGTTATGAAGTAACTAGGGCAAAACACCAGTTTCAATAATAAATCAGCTAAACCACAACATATTATCATCTATGGACAATAATGTTTGAATAATAGTGAACGGAGTATTCTGCTTTCTGTACTTTCTTAAGAAAATGTGTTTTGTAGTAAGTAGATCAGTTGTTAGTGTTTGAATTGATTTTGCACAATTAAACATGATGCATTAAAATGTCTGTTCTGTACTTAAGTTTTGAAGCTTGTATATTTATAAATAATTCCTCTAGGCAACTTTCAAACATTCCAAAGAACAATTCTATATAACAAATCAGCCTACAATGCTATTTAGACTTGGAAATGTTGCTTCTGCAGTCCTTGAATGCTATTATAGAAGTGAAAAATAAGACGGCAAGATAAACACTCCTCCATTTCTTCTGTTTGGTACATATGCTAACAATCTTTTGCTAAATGAGAGATTTAAAGAAACTAAATTCAACTGCAAAATCACTTTACTTTTAAAAAATGCAATAAACTAACAGTTCAAACGGTTTATAGCACTCATGGAAGGTGTTTGGGGAGCTACAAATGGAGACAGCATTATTTTAAATTGCCAAGAGGAAAAGGTAAAAACTTGTTTTCCTATAGTGAATAACTTGCTATACTGCACAATATTGGCCAGATTTTCAAAAGATCTGAGTACCCAGCACCTCTCATGAAAAACAATGGGAACTGCTGCGTGCTGAGGACTTCTGAAAATCTGGACATTTCTTTTAAGCATCCACATGGGAGCTGAACTCTTTTGAAAATCAGGACATCCGATTAGAATTGCCAATAATACCCATAAAGCAAGGTAATCTATAGTTTTTACATTAAGATTAAAGGCTATATTAAGGAGTGACAACATACAAACAGTGTAGAATAAAGTTTTAAGCATTGTTACAAATATTTTTCGGAATTCACCCTCTATGTTGTATTTCACTCTTTAAAACACTAAAGCAAATTGGACTGCAGCACATTTCATTCAATGACTGCAAAGCACTATCACTGGAGATTTACTGTGCGTACAACACTCGCTGTGGCACACTTGTCAAGGAGAAACTTTTGTCATGGCTGCCTACTCTTTTTTGCTTCATTTGGGTGGGGGAGATCACACAGAATGATTGCCCACCGCCCCCTATGGCACTATGGAACAGGTATAATGAGGCATTAATATGAGCAAACTCTTGTCTTTCAGAAACGTAGCACCATCCTGGCTTTTGAATTCCAAGCCTGGAAAAAAACACTTAGCCCTGATCTAAATCACAATGAAGTCAGCTTGAATCATTCATTTGACTTCACCTCAGTAGACTTTGAATCAGGCCCTTAGCTAAATTTCCATTAGACAAATCTAAAAATGAACTAAGCCAGTTATGTGACCAGCCAGCTTTCTGTAGACCAACAGCAAGTGTGCTGCTGACCATGATTTGGGAAGCTTTTGATTAGAGCTTCCTCCAGGTAGTCCAAGGAGAGAAGAATTTCCATTAATTTTTCCCAGTATCTGCTGTAGCTCATTCCAGGTCACAGCTATGCGGGCTGGACTGCTTAAAATGGCTCCCCACCAGACTCATAGCGACTTCATCACCAGACAGGAGGCTGGAGAAGAAAGGCAATAGAGACAGCCACAGTTGGAGAGTTAAGTGTATGGTAGATAAAAAAAAATTCAAATAAAATAGGCCAAATTCTCCTGGCACTTAGTAGGGTGCCATTTCCATTTAAATCAATGGGGATTGCATCTATACATCTGCACATAAAATATTACCCACATTCTGGATATGTTAGCAATCTTGTCACATGGGGCTTGAACCTGCTTCTATTGAGTCCATGGGAGTTTAGCCAGCTATATCTGTAAGAGTGGTACTGTGCTCCTATTTATCTTTATTTTTATTCCCGTCCATTCATTCACAGTGAGGTTATTTGGTTGACAAGACTCTTTCATTCTAAACCACTAACTATATTGAGGTACTTAATTTTTGGAAAGCTTACCCTCTGGTGCTGACATTTCTCATGCTTAGTCTCATCCCAAAGGTGAACTATTTAACATACATATTTTATTTAGGAAACATTTGTACTTAATCCCACCAATTGCTTTTGTGTTATCTGAGCAAAAAACACTTAGTTTTTCACACTTTCAAGAAATTTATTCAGATGTTCCTTTGCGCTCACTATTATACTAAAAATCAGGGTAAATTGGTAAGAGATCCACAGTGAATGACTCTTTAGCTGACAATGGGGATTATCTTGAGTTGTCATGGCATTAATTCAGCCTTCCATTTTACCCTCACCTGACCCTCTTTTAACGAAGGAACGAAAAGCTCATTGTAATTGGTATTTTAACGCAGTAGGTTTAAAAAGGTTCCTCGCCAAATCACTGCAATTCCAAATTTAATGTAAACAAGGTTTCTCCTGATTCATTTTTAAAAATTAATCGACTGCTAGGGATAATGAAACCAGTTTCAGCAGGATGGAATAGTTTGGACTAGACAAATCGCTAGAAGGCCCTTCCAATCCAAATAATTCTATGATTTTTATTGGTTTATGTTGGAGCTGAAACTGCACAAATGCTGGTCAAGTTAACAGAACTTAAATTTTTTTAATGGTCATCTATGGCACAGCGCCTGCAATCCTTCCGCATGCAAAGCTACCATGGACCACAGTGGGAATTGCGGGCATGAAACACACTTACAGGATCATTATGTTTCTATGCATTTTTAGGGTCGAATCTTTCATTATGTGCACATTTATGTAGCTGCACTTCTGAAGATGTGGCTCTTAATATTTGACATGCTTCATTCTCTCCTACTAACCACTGTCATTCTGTAATAAATGAAATGCTAATGATTGTTTACGTACTACAGGAGATAGGTTAAAATTACAGACCTGATGCTTCAAACCATACTCACACAAGTAGTCCCATTGCTTTCTCTGGAACAACTTGTAAGAGTATAAAGGCAACTGATGTGAGTTTAAGCTATGCAAGACTAGGCTCCAAGTTTTGTACAAAGGTGTCTGTGACATTGTCCAAAAGCTCAGAATATCGTAAATTTGCTTCTGCATTTTCTGTAGGAGCTTTGGGATAAAAAAAACAACGTAACGGTTTCCAAAAGGGGGAATAGTATTTGCATTCAGCAAGCATATGTAAAAATCATTTATGACTGTTTTAGTGCCATCTATTAATAGCAGAGTGCAAGATGTTAACATTTTGCAGTGTCAGTTTTGCTTCTGGACTAAGGCATGCTTTCATATGACAGTGCCTAGAATGGGGGAACATTAACTCTTTCCAATTTAAAGAAAAAATAGGATCAGAATGTAGGTTTCTTCCTCTTCTTGGAATTAGATGTAGTCTATAGAAAGCCCAGGAAGAATATACCTGTTTTTTCCACATTAATAAGTAATTAATTTTGAACAGTAATCCAGCTAACTAGAGAACTATTTAATTGCCTACGAATGAAGTCAACAGTTTGCTGGAAAAAATTCTACCTCCCCTTTATAAAAATAATTTCAATGACAGAACTATTTATGATGTGAAAAATACCTACCTTGGAGCAGCAGAAACTTTAATTAAATCACTCTTCATAGGCAAATCTCCCTGGTTTTCCTATTTTTCAGAAAGTATTTTAACCACTGCCATGTTAGCATTAGTCACAGAGCTATGCCAGTGTTTAGCCTGACAAAATGTTTTGAGAGCAATCCAAACTTAAGGGAAGGCCTTGTGGAATCTATTCTTAAAATCAGAGCATCACTAAACATCTTAGTTCACCACAGTCCTTCATTAGAGCAATGATTTTATCACATAGAGCTACATGGTGGAACTCTCCCTCACCTGGCTGAGCACGTGACTCATACAAGTAGCTATACTGGTTTCAATGGGACTACGGGTATGTCTACACACTGCAAACACGGGGTGTGACTGCAGCTTGAGTAGACATACCTGAGCTATTTTTAATCTAGCTTGCTTGGGTACCGGAGTTGTGAAGCAGGGTTTTAAAGGAGGATAGTGAGGTAGTTTTGCAAATATTTATGGGGCGTGAAGGGCAACATGGGAGAAAGCACAAAAGTTCTTATTTTGAAAATTTAACCAAGTGGGGGAATCATGCCACCTTCTTATCTTAGTTACCCCAGTGTAACTAAATATGCTTGGATAGTCTCCAAATTCTGGAGTTATTCTTGTTATAATTGGGTGGACTGAGAGCAGAATTTGCCTCTTAGGACATCTTGGAGTCTTTTTCCAGTGAGAATAATTTCAACTTCCTTAAACTTTCTGACTTAGATTCTTTACCACTGGTACCATTTCAATTTAATGACGGTATTATTACCCTACTACATTTCTCCTTCAGAGTAAAAAATGCCTTAGTCTTAACTTCCAGTCTGGCTCTCTCCACGTGAGCACAGCCCTAGTGCCCAGGGCCATAAGAAAACAAATGACCATGCCTGTCCAAAAGGGATATTATAAGTAGAGATGGGAGAAGGGAGGAAATCATATATGTACATAAGTAAATTGCAAAATATGGCACAGATGGGTCTTGAAAGCAGATATGTTAGTATATGACAGCATACTGTGTAAGAGAATGAGCAACAAGGGACATTTTG
Source organism: Terrapene triunguis (assembly GCF_002925995.2). Lineage (NCBI taxonomy): Eukaryota > Metazoa > Chordata > Testudines > Emydidae > Terrapene > Terrapene triunguis. Next base: position 3,368,586 of record NW_020664454.1, on the reverse strand, counting down.
TTTAACTTTGGGGAAAGTCACAAGTCATAGTGCAGCATAGTTTCATAAAAGTCAGAGATGGAGAAGACCTATTTACCCTACTGGTCACCCAATCCATCTGCTTACCAATGCAGGCTTGTTTCCTGCAGTATATTTTTCAGTGTTTTGTTCTGGATAGTTTTAAAAATCTCATGTGTTGGGACTTCCAGCACATCTGTTGGAACTTAGGAGACTATACTCCCTATCACAAACTCATAGTCAAGAGCTTTTTTCTGATATACTCAAGCTAATTATTTTTCTTTTCTTAATTCTATCCCATTGCCTAGTTACACCAGTGCATTACATCAAATAACTCCTCTTCATCCTTTAAGAGGCGCATCTCAGAGCTCATAGCCCAGGGAGTGGAGGTGGGGGACTCTGGTAGCTTTAAACCAGCTTTGTGCATTTCCAATCCTGAGCTGGCCTGCAGTCTCTAGTGTAATTTAGACAGCCCTGAAAGTCCATCTCGAAATTTTAGCAGATCTTTCTCGTGCAGGGTATGTGACATTACAGTACCATAACCAGAAAATGCTAAGCATCCACCTTCTGAAAATCAGACTCCTGTCAAACAGTGTTTCAAATTGGAAACCTAAAAAAAATGGAGTCACTCAAAATTACTAGTTACTTTTTAAAACATGGGCTATTAATTCTCACAGCCCCCCGGTGATAAATGTATAATCTCCACTTGCCTATAGAAAAATGGAAGCATGGGGATTAAATGATTTGCACGTCACACATGGAGACATTGTCACGCCTGGAGTTAAAATCTGGACAACTGGCTCCCACTTCTGTGCTCATACCACACCTCTCTCACACACAGCAAAATGTAATGTGTAAAGATGTGTGCGCAGCTGGATCTGGCCAGCTGAAAGATGACTGAGGAATTAAAAAGATCTAAGTCTCAGATGACAAGGTGGGAGAGGTAATATCCTTTATAGAACCAATTTCTGTTGGTGAAAGAGACAAGCTTTTGATCTACACAGATCTCTACTTCAACACTGCAAACATAAGACTCAGATGCACAGCTTGATCAATCTCAAAACATCTTTGATTCCACACACTCTCTAAGCATCACCGAACGTACTACATTTCAGACTCTCAGCTGGGCTGACCACAAGCCAGCCTTTCATCTAGACAGATTTGTTCTGTTAGGTGGCCTGATGAAGGATATTTGTCAGAGAAGGGGCGGGGAGGGAAGTTTGTTAGAATGCTCCTGCTTTGTCCAGGTTTCTAACTTTATTTGGATTTTAAATAACTGTTCTGAACTTGTAGGTTCTTAATTCATCAGGGAGTTCACTATTACTCTCCAATGCCTTTTTCTATAAAAACTATAAAAATAGTTGATCATATTCTTGGAAAGAAGCAAGAAAGGAACAAATCAGCCTATTTTACTCAATCCTAATACTGCTAATTTATACTGTAACAGCAGGCAGGTGGTAATAAAAATCAAGTGTGCTGTGGCACCTACAGAGTGCAGGGAGCCTGTGCAGCTAACACGGTGTTCCAACAGGAGGCGATTCCTAGATTTTGGAAGACAGAGTCGGGAACTCAGCCCTTCCTCTTTCCAAGAAGGAAAGAGCTGAATCCTGGAGCTGTCAATGCACTCTGGGAAGCTGAAAAAGAAGGGAAATGTGACAAAACCACCACATCACCTGTGGGTGAACACTTTTCACTCAGCGATCACTCTGCATCAGACCAATCAGTCCTCACCTGCAAAGGCATCCTGCACAACACTTTCAAAAGATGAGCCTGGGAGTTTAAATTAAAGAAACTTTGCTAGACACTTAAAAACCATGGACTGAATAGAAACACTGGAATTACCGCTTATTACAACAATCTATAACCTATAATCGAACAACACTCCCCCCACCAAGTTACCTTTTTCCCTCCCCTCTCTTCCTTTCCCCCCTATGACTAGAACCAACGGGCCCCACTTTTGCTAAACAATTCGTTCAAGTCTTGTATTGCCCAGTGACCTTCTGGGTTAGTTTCCTAGACCTGAAGCAGAGCTCTGGGCAGCTCCAAAGCTTGTCTTGCTCACCGACAGAAGCTGGTCCAATACAAGCTATTAGCTCACCTACCTGGTCTGGCTCAGGCAGCAGAGGGGGTGCAGGTGTCTGCCAAGGGGCCGGGCTGAGTGCTCCCTGCCCCGAGGGAGGCACTGCTGCCTGCCCCACCGGGGCTGCCTGCCCCCTGGCTTGGAGGGGGAGGCAGCTGACGTCAAGGTCTAGCGCGGGCCTGCCTGGCCCTTCATTAACGGCTGTGCTGCGCGGGGGCCCGGCAGGAGCCGCGGGCGAGGAGCGGGCGGTGCCGGTGCCAGCCCGGCTGCAGAGGGGAGCAGCCGCTGCAGGAGCGGGGACGCCCCGTCCCGCTGAAGTCAGTGCCTGAGCCCGCCCGGGCTGGGGACTCGCCTCCCCCGCGCTCCGCTGGCTGGGGCTGGGGCTGCCGCGGGGAGCTGGATGCCGCCCGCGGAGCGGGAGACAGGGGGGCGGCGGCGCAGCGGCTCTCCGGCCCGGCCGCCGCCCCAGCCCGGGGCCAGGACCAGGACGGGCGGCAGCCGGCCGCAGCCCCCTACCGCAGCCCCGGGCCGGCGCGCGTGCCGGGTGCCCAAGTGCGCGCGCTGCAGGAACCACGGCGTGGTGTCCGGCCTGAAGGGCCACAAGCGGCTGTGCCGGTGGCGGGACTGCGCGTGCGCCGGCTGCCGCCTGGTGCTGGAGCGGCAGCGCGTGACGGCGGCGCAGGTGGCTCTGCGGAGGCAGCAGCGCGCCGGGCAGGTGAGCACGCGGCAGCGGCGCTCAGACAGGGCTGCAGTGGCGGAGGGTAGAGTCTGAGGGGGGGGAGGGAGCAAATCTCCCGCCTGGTGAGATAAATCTTAGATTGAGAGTTGCTCTATTAAAGGACTCAGGCGAGCTGGGTTCTGTGCGTGGCTTAGCCACGGGCCCGGTGTGCCTCAGTTTCCCTATCTGTAAAATGGGGGTCATGGTACTGCCCTCCTCTGTAAAGTGGTTTGCGCTCTCTGGCTGAAAAGCACTAGGTAAGAGCTAGCATTACAGTGTCAGTAGCTCTACCCCTGTCCCCTACTTGTTTTAGTTTAGTACAGCCTTGCAATTGGGGCCCTAGCTGAAGTTTTAGTACATTTTAGAATGATGATGGAGGTTAACAAACATTTTATTGTATTTGTTAAATATTCCTGCAAATTTGAAAACTGGATAAATGCTCAACATATAATGCACTACTTAGGCTCCTACCATAAATCCATATGTAGCTACCTAAATAAGTAGCCAGGTTTTCACGTGCCAAACACCCACCAACTCCACTGACTTCAGTAGGTGTTCAGCACTCTTGCTAACAGAGCCAAGTATTTAGGTGCCCAAATATGGATGTCAGAACTTAACTATATTATGAAATATTTAGCTCTTACATAGCACTTTTTAGCAGTAGATCACAAAGGGATTTACAAAGGAGGTAAGTATCATTATCTTTCCCTTTGGCTTTTGTTCTTAAACATCTTGGTTTAGGTATTTCTTACTATGTAATTGCTTTACTTAAGCTTCAAGAAAATAGAGCTCTGGGTAAAGCTCGAAAGTTTGTCTCTATTACCAACAGAAGTTGGTCTAATAAAAGATATTACCTCACCCATCTTGTCTCAGGGCATTTAATATGAACTGTAGGATCAGGACCCTTTAATGCTGCTGTGTGTATGTACTAACAGTACTATTTTTGTATTATTTCTGTAGAATTAGACTGCAGCCCCAAACAATTCAGGGTTGAAGTCTCAGTTCCTCTGTAATTATCCTAGTATTAAAGGACTGAGGGAAGTACCAATAGGCCAGCCTGACAAGCTTTTTCCAAAAGAATCTGCTATCCTATAGGAAAAGGAAATGTAGATTGTGATGTTCTGAACAATCTCCTGTTGGATGAAATCATGGTGCAGTAGCAAGTCTGCTTTTTTTTGGCAGAATCCTGTTGTAATTCCTCAGTGGTGTAAAAGAAGATGGAGTAACTGACAAGTTATTTCCCTTTCTTATTTTGTTGCCAACAAAATGAGTGTTTATTCAGGTAGCTAGATTAAGTTTCCAAATCCCTAACAAGAATTACATTTAAAAAAGGTTGAATACGTACTCAGTATTCACAAAATAGGATGCTAACATTTGTCTTCATTTTGAGTGATATTTTCCTCCGTCCTTCAAAATACTTTCAATATTCTTGCTATACTAACTTTAGTAGCATCTTAGTAATGAAAATATAAGCCCCCAAGCGACACTTAAAACTTAGTTCAACATGGCTATGATGCTCAGTGGTGTGAAAAAATCCACACTGCTGACTGAAGTCGCTATCCCAATCTAGCCTCTGCTGTAGACATAGCTAGGTTGATGGAAGAATGTTTCCATCAACCTAGGTACAATCACTAGTGGTGCTGTAGTTCCTACAGCCATGGAAAAACCCCTTCCATTGCTGTAGTCTGTGTCTGCATTAGGGGGTGCGCAGTATAGCTACAATGGTGTAGCCATGTCACTGTGGTGCCCATAGTATAGACATGGCTTAAAAGGATTGCGTGGTTTATCTTATTTTCTCTTTCCATAACTATGCACAGGTTAAGAAAGATGAAGATGAACATTCTCTGCTATCAACCAGTTGCAGATTAAACTATCTCTATCCCAAGAATACCAGCACCTGGGCCAAAAGCATACTGGCAGGTAAGAATCTGTCTATCTATAGCCTCAACTTGGCAAGATACTTATGCCTCCTTTTGGGACACTGTCCATCCCAAAATAGCCTTTGTAACAGTTGGCCTTTGGAATTTCCAAGAAGGATGCTCTCTGTCTCAAGGTAGAGTACATCCCATATTTCAGTTGAGGAACAAATTTAAGCTAAAATTAAATGTGTAACTATTAAACCAAAACAAGTGCCCTGTCCAGTTTAAACTGGTGCAAATATGTGTAGACAAGGCCAAAAGTGCAAAATTTTGACAGCATGGGCAATTAACCATTAGAGCAGACTAGCAAGGGGTGTCATGGATTCAGTCATTTGAAATCTTTAAATCAAGACTGAATGCCTCTCTAAAAAGATACGCCTGAGTTCAACCACATTGTACTTGGGCTTGATGAAGGAATTATTAGGTGAAATTCTATGGCCTGTGTTATGCAGGTCAGATTAGAATATCATAACGGTCCCTTTTAGTCTTAACGTGTGTGAATTGAATGGAGATTAGGCATAGAGCTGGGTGAAATTCTAAAAAATTCTTCATAGAAAAATGAGGTTTTTTCAGTGCCCAAAACTATCCAATTGACAGGTTGCATTGTATTTGTTTTTATTTTTTTGGACCAAGACAACATTTCATTTAGACTTCATTTAGAAAAAGTAGAAATGTTTTGTTTCAACTCTGATTTGCAATAGCATTCCCATTCAAATTTGGCCAATTAAAAAACAAAAACAAACAACAACACACCACCAAAAAATGGGAAGACACCTGAAATAGCTGAATTGAAATGAAAAAACTTGGGGGAAAAAAGTTTTGGTCAATTCAAAACAATTTGAGTTTTTGATTTAATGAAAAAAATTAAATTGTTTTGATTTGAATTGGATTGGATTTCTTTGGGGGACTCATTCAGCCCCTGAACTGAAAAATCCATTATTTTCTCATTTTTACTTAGGAAGAAACTTTTCCTTTTGGGCATGTTATTCTATAATTGTCTTCTGCAGCAGATGGTCCTGGGCACCTAATGGTCTGATCCATTATGATAATTCCTGTGTTCCTAAGATATTGGCAGTGATGGACGTAGTAGGGCCACAGGCAAGAAGCTATGATACCTGCATTGACTTGAGTGGGAATGCTCAGGCCCTATGTTTGTAAAGCCCCTTGTACATTTTATAGCACTGAATAGTTATTTAAATTTTAATCATAATGCAAAAAGTATAGTTCCACTTAAACATAAAATCCTAGCCTTGCTAGTAAAATTTTTGCAAATACAGGACAAGGATCATGACTTACGAGGAGAGGCTGAGGGAACTGGGTTTATTTAGTCTGCAGAAGAGAAGAGTGAGGGGGGGATTTGATAGCAGCCTTCAATTACCTGAAGTGGGGTTCTGAAGAGGATGGAGCTAGGCTGTTCTCAGTGGTGGCACATGACAGAACAAGAAGCAATGGTCTCAAATTGTAGTGGGGGAGGTCTAGGTTGGATATTAGGAAAAACTATTTCACTAGGAGGGTGATGAAGCACTAGAATGGGTTACCTCAGGAGGTGGTGAAATCTCCATCTGTAGAAGTTTTTAAGGCCTGGCTTGACAAAGCCCTGGCTGGGATGCTTTAGTTGGGATTGGTCCTTTTTTGAGCAGGGGGTTGGACTAGATGACCTCCTGAAGTTTCTTCCAACCCTAATCTTCTATGATTCTATGACTGCAAATGATCAAAAATATGTGTTTCTACTTTCTAATTTTCATCTTTGTTAGATAGTCCAGACTAGTCCGAGGTTTAGACAGGTTATCCCTTACATGATTCAGGTAAGAATGAAGTGAAAGCTATAAGTGACTGTTTTTAAAATTAATAAAACCTTTCAACAAATATTTCTAGGAGGCACTAAAATAATATTGTCCATTAAGATAAGTTCTTAGTTTATAGGACAGCATGGTGTACCAGACAGAGCACTGGACTGGGAATTAGGAGCCTGGGCAAGTTACTTTCCTGCTCTGCATTTCCCCTCTTGTCCTTTGTCTGACTTGCCTAGTTAGACTAAACTCTTCCAGGCAGGGTCCAGGGATGTCTGTTACTACATGTTTGCACAGCATCTAGCACAAAGGGGCTCTGATCTTAGCTAGGACCTACAGTACACTACAATAATGTACAAATAATTGATTATGAGAATGATAAAGAGTACTAAAGGAAGCTTTTCATTTGTTCTCCTAGGGTATAAACCTCCTTCACAGGAAAGCCAACTCCTCTTTTCTAACCTGAGTGAGAGAATGAGGAAACGAAGAACATTTGCAGATAAAGAGCTGGAATGCATAATGTTGGAGAGAGAACTTAGGCAGAGAGAACTAAAGGACTTAGCTGTAGCTCAAAGTCTACAAAGACCAAATGAAGACTTTTTACCAGGCACAGAAACAAACCCATTTAGGATTGGACACAGCCAGCTTTGTGACTCAACATATTTTAACCACAGTTTGATAAATGTTTGGTTTCCTTTGATACATTCAAGCACAACGCTTTATCAGACTAGAGATTTTTTCCTGCCAAATGTAACTACTTTTACATCAGACCAAATCGAAAGCAACCTTTTACAGAAATATACCTTTACTAAGTATGCAGAGAAATATGCACAAGTGTGTAAGGAGCTGGCTCAGGCCAATATTTTAGCCAAAGAACTTGGCTCCTTTCAGAGCGATTTGAGATCGAAGGCAACAAAAACACAAGCAAGTTTTGAAAAAGTTAAAGAACATTTTGTATCCAACCAGAAGCAGGACATTGGCTCAGAAGTTTTTATCTTACAAAATGATCCTTCCATACCAGAAAAGCAGCAAGTGAGCCAACATGTGAAAAATAAGTGTTCTCTGGCAAAGGAGAACCTCAGACACTTAGCTAGAGTATCCCAAGAATGCTATTCGGAAATGAAAATTAAAAATCAGAGCTTGTCATTTTCAGTGGAATCCTTGTTAAAAGTCTAAACAGGTATTTAGGGCCCAGTTCTACTACTTTGGAATTCAATGACAAAATCTTACTGACTCAATGTATCAACTGTGTGCTTGATTCTCTAACCCTTTCTCACATGGGTAGGCCCATTGACTTGAGTCTGATCATCATGCTCCCAATGAAGTCAATGCAAAACATCCAGTCTTTAGTGGGAGTTGGTTCATGCCCCCAAATGGGACTACTTGTGAGAGTAAGGAATACTTGAGTGAGTAGCAAGGTCAGGCTCAGTGTTGAAGATAGTGTTTTTCTTTACTCACAGTCAGCACTCTGAAAGTAATCTATGTAGTATTATTTTAATAGTCTGTTATTCTAACAATGTATGTTGTCTGTATATAAAATAGTTGTAGTTTTAATTTCTTTATTTAAAATACTATCAAAAATATACAGAACTACTGTAGATTTTGTAACTTAAACTAAACATGTATTTGGGGGTGGTGGGTGATATTTTGGCTTTTTTTTTTAAATTACTTGTTAGTGCATGTATTAATTTGCAAGACAATGTAAATGGGTGTGTTTGCATACTGAACAAAAGTGATAAGATGTCATTTTGTGGAAATGGAAAACCAGTTTATTTGAATAAAATGGGCTTAATTGATACAAAGTCTTAATTTGCTGATGTAATATGATACAAGGGCACATTTTTACACCATTGTTCAACATATTAAGGCCTCATTCACTTGTCACATTGGTATAAGCCAGGACTAATTCCAATGAAGCCTAATCTAAAGTCCATTAAAAAGACTCCCATTGATTTTTAGTGAGCTTAAACGACCAGTGAATCAAACCCTAAAATGCATACCAAAAAAAAAAAAAAAAAAAAAAAAAAACCAACACTTGCTCTGTTTTCAGCATACCTAATGGAATATTCAAGCAAACAAAATAATGTAATCATATTTAATATGTACACTCTGGCTTGACGGTACAAGACAGATTCTGGGCCACATCCTCAGCTGGTATGCACACAGATGAAATCTCTTAAGATTCTAATAGCAGCCTAGTAGATATTCACAGGCAGAATTTGGTCCCAAACTGGAGGGAGTATGCTACAGGGTGATGTGTCCTTGGGGAAAGGAAAAGACTTGCCAATCACTTCAAAGATCCATGCTCACTCCTCACATAGGGCCACATTATGCCACTGATTAACTAGGACTTCCGCTAGCAGGTAATAGGGAGCTCTGCTTAAAAAATGACTTGTATCCAAATGGATTTTTAGGGACAGGGATTCAAGCATTACACGTGTGAGAATCTCATTCAATTAACAAGAAAACGAGCTTTTGCGGGGTAGCTTGAGGGGGAAGCTTGCCCTTGTATTGACTGGGTTATTCCTGTTCTTTGCACAGTTGAGTGCATCTACAGTAGAAAGATTGGTTTTCCCTTCCGCCACATCATCATTGGAGCTGCACTGCTGGTGGAAAAACAGACATGATTTTCCTGGTGAAGACAAGGACCACAAGAGCTTTGGTTTCCAGGGCTGTGATGTTTTACATGAATTTTAAATTAACCTACAAAAATAAATTATAACTGTTGATGAGAACAACATTAGGGCCAAGTTTCGCTCTCCAGTGCTTGCCTGAGCAGCTTGTCTTGACACCAGGGAATCCATTGAATCCTCCCACTAAACCACATAGTGGCAATGGAGTCAGTCTGCTATTCACCCTACCAAGCAGGGCAGAAGGACTACAGGAATAATGTAATAACTGGTATTCTAGCCCAAAGGAAAAGCTCAGATGGGGTTCCTGTGGCAGTGACCTCTGCACACCCCTTGCATGACCTCCCCAAGTTCTGCTCCCCATTTTGTGTCGCAGTGGTGGATTAATTCTGTGGTAAGAACCGGGGTTCTCTCTAGGAGAACAGACCCTTCCCATATGTAATGAGAAATCTTGTATTTGAACAGCAACCAGCCCCTGAGTAAAGCAGCAAAATTCAAAGGTTTATTTTGTCAAGATCTCACTCCAAGATCAGGAAGTTCTCTTTTTTTTCCAGCAGGATAGTTAATAGAACACAGGCAGGGTTTCTGGAATACAGTAGCAATAGTAAGAACCCAACAAAGATACGAGTGACTATATTGGATACAAATGGCCCAGTTTTACACCATCGTTCAAACACATTATATTATGCCAATTATAAACACACTCAAATCTGTTAACAGATTTCAGTGGTCCCCTGTCAGTCCTATCTGAAGTCCTATTGATTTCAATAGGATTTATGCACCCACAGGGTTTACAGGATCAGGCCCAAAATGTTATATGTTTGACTATGATGTATCTTATTAGGAGCTGATAATTTTACATTTATTGGCCCCAATTCTAAGTTATTGGCCCTGATTCTAATTCTGCCAAAACTCCCATGGATCTTTGGGGAGGGGCCATCTCTTTGATATGTTTATACAGTGCCTAACACAGTGGGGCTCTGAGCGATGACAGTGGTTCCTTCGTGCTACCACAATATCAGTTAATAATATTAAAAAACAACCAACATCACCAGATGTGGAGATGCAGAAAATTCTGAACACTTGCACAATACACAGTGAAACTCTAGTTGTAATCATAGCTTGGTTGGCAATGTGACCCAGAGCACCAATTGTTATCTAATGCAATGGAGAAGATAAATGTGAGTAGCAGCACCCTCTGAAATATTGTGAATCCAAGAGCTCATAAATATGCGAGAAGGCCATCCCTGGGTTCAGACAAGTCATTTAGTACATCTGAAATTGAAAGCAATTCCATTTGTTTTCAAAAAGATGAGAAGATTTTGACTCCATGCTATAATACAGTCTGGACCTCGTACTCACTTATCATTTGTATTATGGTAGTGCCAAGAGACTCCTATCAGGATGCAGGCTGCATAGTGGTGGGCAGTGTATTAGTATACTAAAGGACAGTCCCTGCTCCCAAAAGCACACAGTTTAGATTAAATAATGTCTAATAATAAGTATTCTCTTTTCATAGTTATGCAGCTATGTTTGTATCCTTACAAAAAATTTTTCAATAATGAAATATTAAGTCCTGATCTTTATCATGAAAGATCCATCTAAAACATTGGAGTAAAATTCAGGATTGAAAAATTTACCCTTTATTCTTAATCTTACAAAAGTCCCATTGACAGAGGACTTTCTCAGTTAAGGATCACAAATTTTAGCCCACCATTCTCAAAGTCACTGTTCAATTACTTAATATAGGCTGGAACCTAGACGTCTGACTAAGCAGCATAAAGAGGCTGGTAGAGCCATGCTTTGTGTACATTCTGGTTGATATACATTCAGGTTTTTTTATTGAAGTGTTCATCCATTAAGTAAGTTTAAGTTGATTAAAAGCTCAGGAGTGTTTTGTCAAATTTTCCAAGCCCATTGAATTGAGTTAAAAATGTAATCAACTTAAAACAAATAGAACAAAACATTAATCTAATCTGTCAGTTTCAGGTTGACTGTAAAGAAAACACTATTCTCGTGACCCATGACCTTGATGCTTATGTTATAATACAAAGTCCCCCATCATAGAAATGGAACACAAAACCTTTCACAATTCATTTCTTCCCCACTTATGCAGCCAGTGTGGGCCATATCGGAGACTGTGTGTGTGTGTGAGAGAGATTTTATTTATATAGGAATTTTATAGTGCACATCACCATAGTATTTGAGTAGTAATCTGATGAAGACTAGGATCACAATTGATAAGGACCATATGCTTTGCAGTAAATGTATACAAGGGCATGGATCTGTAGAAATCTTCTACAAGAATTAACTAAGTTAATGCACATAACATGCCATCTAGGCAGGAGAGAATATTTGTGGTATGTAGTAACTGGCAGTAGAGCTGCTAAAAAAAACCAGGGATATCTTGCTAGGACAGATCCATAGCACTGCAGTACATATGGTAGCATATGAAACAGGGGGCAAAGGCATTTGTAAATATGCAGTAAGCTATTTTTTTAAACCTCTTTCAATTTGACATGGAACTCATGCACTCCTGCCCTTTGCAGATGGCACTGGTATACTTAGAAATCACTAAGGCCTCAATCCAGCAAACCAATTAATCGTGTCCTTAACTCAGAAGCCCATGAGCAGTCCCATTGACTTCAATGGGATTATTTGTATGCTTAAATGCCTTGCTTGATCAAAGTCTAAAAATCAGTAATGTTATTGTATACAAAGATTCAGAGTTCTGCTGAGGGCATGGTACTACTACTTATATCAGCAATAACTTAGCAGCCATTTCTGCACTAAGTTATTGTTTTGGAACAGTGGTTTTTATCATGTGTTCCATGGACCCCTGGTAGGGTGACCAGACAGTAAATGTGAAAAATCAGGACAGGGGGTGGGGGAGTAATAGGCAGGGACGGCGCTTCCATTTAGACGACCTAGGCGGTTGCCTAGGGCGTCAGGATTTGGGTGGGGCGGCATTTTGCCGCCCTTGGTGGCAATTCGGCAGCGGGGGGTCCTTCCGCACTCCGGGTCTTCGGCGGCAATTCTGTGGCAGGTCCTTCACTCGCTCCGGGACCCGCTGACGAAGTGCCCCGAAGACCGGGAGTGCAGAAGGACCCCCCCCCCCCGCTGCAGAATTGCCGACGATGGCCGGGAGTGCGGAAGGACCCCCGTCTAGGGCGCCAAAAACCCTGGCGCCGCTCCTGGTAATAGAAGCCTATATAAGAAAAAGACCCAAAAATCGGGACTGTCCCTATAAAAATCGGGACATCTGGTCACCCTAACCCTTGAGGGTCCATAGATTATGTCTAAGATTTCCAAAGGGGTACACACCTTCATTCAAAATTGTTTAGAGGTCTGCAAATGAAGAGAGGTTGAAAACTACTGTTTTGGAGTAACTGAATTGCTTTCAAGGGCATTATACAGAGTAGTTTGACTTCCTTTACACCTCCCATGTTGTCACATTCCACATCCCTCTTTGTATCTTTTGCAGAGTTTTTGAAAATCTTCTGCATGAACTCATTTAGTGTGCAAGCTGTTATGGCATCATATCAGTAGTAGGTTTTGCCTTTGGCTTTTGAGCCAGTTTTACTATCAGTTTTATACCCTTCCATGCAAATTACAGGACCATAAACAATAGCATTTAATTCTTTACATTCAAATATTACCTAAATTAGTGCTTGCAACACTCCTGTGAGATAGTAACTATTTTATTCCTAATTTTTGAGATGGGGAAACTGAGACACGGAGCAGTTAGATTTGCCAGAAGCCACGGAGCAAATCAATAGAAGAATAAAGACTACAGCCCAGATCTCAGAACTCCTAGCCCTAATCTTAATCCACTAAACAACACTGCCTTTCAAGCTAGTACCTTCTACATAAGGATTTTTTTACACTACACAGATAATTCAGTCTAAAAAAATACTCAAAGCATAAAACCTTCATGAAATGTCCAACTGCACCTGAGTGCCTGGTGCACCCAGCATTCTCCTAGACTAACCTTCTAGTTCACAGCTTGGCAAACACAAAAAACGCTGAGAAATGTGTGACACGTGGTTCAAAACCCTTGTCAGATCTCAGTCTTGGTAGCCTATTAGTCCAGTCTCCCATAGTAGTCTGACCTAGCATGATTCTTGTAGCCAACCTATAGAAACATTATTTCTTTTTTAAAAGGTTTTATCGCTGTGTTTCTAAACAATCTGAGTCTACAATTAACAAAGGTGTCATTCTCCCCAAAGATACTGGCATCTTATAGCTTCTCTCCTGCCCCGCCCCCCAGCTGCAGCTCCCTCCACAGTGTCCCCTCCACCTTTCCCTCAGCCAGGGCTCTCCTAGGACTAGAAGAGGTGCAGTAGGCCATGGCTGAGGTGATTGCCTCTACTGTTATAAATTCCTAGGGCGGAATCCACAAACCAACGTAGGCGCTGCTACACGCTACAGACCCGTCATCGGTTTAACTACGTTGCTCAGGGATGTGGATTTTTCACTCCCCTGAGCAACGTAGTTATACCAACGTAGCCCTCGACATAGACAGCGCTAGGTCAGCAGGAGAGCTTCTCCCATTGACATAGCTACCACCTCTCAGGGAGGTGGATTAATTATGCCAATGGGAGAAACTCTGCTGTGGGCATAACAGCGTCTTCACTAAAGTGCTACAACAGCACTGGGAATGAGTTAGGTGCCTGCCTTGCTCCCTGCTGAAAACAGCCAGCGGAGGTGCTGCTGCTACCACACCTCCCTTGTAACATGTATCTCAGGAGTTAAAGCTCTCACCTAGAAGGTAGGAGACCCAGGTTCAATTCCCTGTGGTCTGCACAGAGTCTCCCACTTCCATAAGCAGGTTCTAACCACTGGGCTATTAGGATGTGGGGTTCCCTCAGTCTGTTGAGACTCTTCCCTGTAGATAAATAATGAAAGCATGATTGGGTCAGAGGGCACACAAGCGAGAATAACTCTGTAGTCCAGTGGTTAGGGCACCCTTCTTGGGGGCTGGAGACCTTGGGTTAAGTCCTGCTGCTCCAATCATTCTCTCCCTCACTCCTGTGCCTGGATTATTGGGACCGGCAGGTAAATTTAGTGCCATTAAGAAATATGGAAGTATTTGTGGGTATCCTGCTGATGCTTTATTGATTTTCCTTCCAGCATAACTACTTCAAGCTAAAGCTAGTGACCTTCCCTAATGCACTTTGCTTTATTGTGTAGTTTCTTGTGTGCTTTGCACTTTTTATTTACACAATAAAAAAAAGACTAGAGGGAAAACAATGTTTCTTTATGTTAGAAGTATAGTGGCCTCACATGTCAATATTTCTTTTCTCCCTATGCACTCAGACTTTATTTATTTTTTTAAACACTTTGGCTTCTTTTAAGGAGATTTAAGTTTCAGAGCAAACCCGTTACCAGCAACTTGCTCAGCTTCATATTGCACACTGGGCTGATCACATTTGTTATGTCTACCAGCTGATAGAGTTTTCTGAAAATATTTAGCCTGTAATGCAACCCTCCTAGTCTTCTGTTTTTATTGCAAACATGCAATTAATCACCCTAATTGTTCCAATTACCCAGAAGCCCAAGTTATTATGATAAAAAATAATGAAATTAGACTATAGTCAAAGTTTGAAAGTTTAAATGTTCACTTGAGTAAAGTGAAAATGAATTCAACTACTATTTATTTGTATATAGGAGAAACCAGTGAGTTAGATCATGTAATTCTTCAAGAATGTAAATGAGCAATCTGAATAATAATGATGAAAGTTGCCATAATGTGCAAAATATTATTTGTGGATCTCAAAGTGCTTTACAAATTCTAATTGATTGTCATAGTACAACCGATAGGTAAGTGAGTATTGTCACACTAGTTATATAGATGAATAAGCTGAAGAACAGAGAGGTTAAGCAATTTGTTTTAAGACTATACAATGAGTCAACGGCTGAGCTCTGAATGGAACCCATGCCCAGGCGTGGCTCTAATTACTAGACAACATTACCTCTCATGTAATACTCTTGCATGAGGAGGACTTGAGGAAATTAGCATACATGCACACAGAAAATAATGGTTAGGCAGTGTTATAGTTGTAAATCAAATCAACAAGACCAAAGAAATTAAGAGATAAACTACTGATACCCTTTACTTCTGTTGCTATATCTATCTAGGTGTTGCAATATATTATTCTTACGTAAAATAATTGTTACGTAAAATAATTGTTTTCCATCCTGTGTCAATGCCCAGACCTACAGCAATACTGCAATATGTCTGGTCCCATGGGGTGGTAGGGCTGGGTAAATGCTGATTTTTTTAATCATACCCAGTGTATTTTAGTTAGGGTTATGGAACAAAATTTCAATTCAGAAAGTGAAACCAAAACAGTTTTGTTCTTATATAAATTAAAAACACAGTTAAGAAATTCCCCCAAATAGTCCCTGTGCTAAGAGCCTGGATACTGTAAATTTCACTAATTTGGCATAAATTTTCACACCTATTTAGGAAATCCTTGCACATAGATTTTAAAATTTAAATATGGACATAATTCTGACAACAGTGATCCTAGTGGGTAGGTCTTTAATAGTTGTGGCGTTCCACGAAGGTTGAAAAAATCCCCACAATTCCAATCAGCCTTGAAGAAAATAACTGTAGTGTAAGTGCTTCTCGTTAAAAGGAAGTGACCTTTGCATGTACAAAAACAAACAAGTAATGTGATTTTATTTTGCACCCCAGTGGCTGACCAGGATGTGTCTAGTGTTCGCTTGAAAACTGTTAGGTTTTGAAACAAGAGGGCCTGATTCTCCCCTCACATTAGTGTAACTCCATTGATTTAAATGGGTTATGCTTGATCAACACAGAGGTGAGTGAGAACAGAACGTGGCCTAGAGCATAGAGCTGAGAAGTTGTTTGGGCTAATATGATTTGTGTGTCTACCTCTGGTGTATGATTATTACCATACCTCCCTGGATGTATATTTAATACTGACTAACAACTGATAGAAGGTTAGTGTAGTCATTAGATCTAGTATGATAAAAAGGAGTCCTCCGAGTTAATGGTTCTCAACTTTTCCAGACTACTGGAGGGATAGCTCAGTGGTTTGAGCATTGGCCTGCTAAACCCAGGGTTGTGAGCTCAATCCTTGAGGGGACGCTTTAGGGATTTGGGGCAAAAATATGTCTGGGGATTGGTCCTGCTTTGAGCAGGGGGTTGGACTAGATGACCTCCTGAGGTCCCTTCCAACCCTGATATTCTATGATCCCTGAAGCCCGAATCCTGCTGAAAGGGGCTAAAGTTGAAGGCCCACTGCCCAGCATGGAAGCATGTAACTTAGCTTCATGGGGCCCCTTGTGACATGGTTGCCATCTCCTAATGCCAATCCTACACTTGTGACACCTCTAAACCTGTCCTGCAACCCACCCAAGGGGTTGAGAAACACTGATTTAGAGGAGTTGATGTACCTCCAAGGGTACGTAAACTCCTTGTTGAGAACCACTGCTCTGAATGTACCTATCAAAGGGCAAAAAAGAAAATATGTATTTAGCCAATCCAGACCAAGTTCTTCTCCCGGCAATCCATGCAAGTCTTAGACAAGGCACACATGCTTTGTGTTCTCATAGGAAAATGATTTGTTTTGTTTGGTTTTATTTCATTCCTTACGTGTCAGGTCTGACTTCAGTGGGCTTGGGATCAAGCCCTAAGGCCCAGATTTTTAAAAGTATTTAGATGTCTACAAATGCAGATAAATGCTTCGTGGGATTTTCAAAAGCAACAAGGTTCAGATCCTCAACTACACTTATCTTTGGGGATATGGGCCTATGCGCCTAACTTTCGTTGAGTTCAAGGAGAGTAAGGGGCTTGGGGATGAATCCAGGCTCCTACAAGTCCCCTCCCTTTATTCACCCACCTGATTGCAGCACTGTAGTGGCAAGTAATGGGCTAGGAGCCCCTGCTTTACCCACCATAACCAGACATTCACTCTAAGCAGGCAGAGTAGGGGCTTACAGGGGTTTTACTCCCCGTCCAGCTGAATAAGCGGTGACAATCTAGCCCTATGTCTGTACATCACCTAGCACAGGGGTGGGTAAACTATGGCCCGGGGGCCGCATCCAGCCCTTCAGACATTTTAATCTGGCCCTCGAGCTCCCGATGGGGAGCGGGGTCCAGAGCTTGCCCTGCTCCGCACATGCTGTTGCTCTGTGCGGCTCCCAGAAGCGGCAGCATGTTCCCACTCTGGCTCCTACGTGTAGGGGCAGCCAGGGGGCTCCACATGCTGCCCCACCCCAAGCGCCGCCCCCCACAGCTCCCATTGGCCGGGAACCATGAGCATCCATGGCCCGCCATACAATTTCCATACTCAGATGTGGCCTTCAGGCCAAAAAGTTTGCCCACCCCTGACCTAGCACAACGCAGGCTCCACTCTGGTTGGTGCTTTATTATATTCATGGCCTACACAAAGACAAGTTGGAGTATTTTGTGTGTTTATCTTTCTGGAAGGCTGCAATGTAATACTGCTTTATTTCTTAGAATTCAGAACTCCAATATGCAAGAACCGAAACCAGAGTGAGACAAAGGAGGCTGCTATTTAAGGCAGAGAGGCACAACTTAACCCACCTTACTCAGTCTGCAAAGAGCCAGCCTAGACTCCTGAGGAAGCACAGATCACATGCTTCCCTACAGAGTCCCCTAGCCAGGAAGCAGCACCAGGAATCCCCTTCCCTTAAAGTGATAACTGTCACTATGACAAGCTTTCACTACACCACACCGTTTGCTGCTAATGTAATGCATACAATAAATGAAAAATACTCTTTCCTTCAAAAACAGGACTGACTGAAACTGGTTTAGATGAGAACACAATCTGGAGTAACTCCATTAAAATCAAATGGAGTGAGATCAGAACCATGCTAGGTTTTTGCAAGAAATTTTGCTAATTTTGCATCTTCTCTTCAGAGTTAAATAAGGTAATAATTAGAACCTTGAAACTCCACCTCCCCAAAGCAAATCTTAACATGTTTTCCCAAGAAAAATCATAAATGTCTTTGAAAAATCTTTGCACTGAACAAATATAGTATTGCTCATAAACTACAGAATTTCAATATAGTTTCAGTGAGGCTGGCAGAGTTTGAAGAGTAAGGCAATCTGTATTAACAGTACATGATGTATCAGTTGGTCTTGTTCATTGGCTAGACACTAAAGAAATGTAGCTTTCCATCAATTAGAGTTTAAACTGGCTGTACATAGCTACCCAGGAAGTTAAGAACAAAAAAATATATTTAAAAAATTAAAGTGTATTTTTATTGGGGAAATTAGTCTATTGCACTGTTAAATAAGTATTTATGAAAAGCTATACACCACGTAATAGTAAGGACAAAACAGGTGCCAGTCAAATCTGTATACTTTGATTCTGATTTCAGCTGCAATCTGTTCCAATTAGAAAACTGAATGGAGTGACATAGTATATGAAGGAACATCTAATTTGTCATGCAATGTCAACATTGCTGGCATTTTACAGTTCTTGACGTGTCGGTCTTGAGCCAAGACTTATTAAATGTCCCAAAATCTCATTCAGAAGACTGAAAAGGGCTTTCATTGTTAATTCTCTAACTACAGTAGAAATGTGAATTGTAGGAGGACAACTTTGACATACATAGCTTTGCTAAGCCCCTTTAATGCCTGGATTTAACTTGTTAAGTGTATGTAGTAGTTGAAGCCAGCTCTGATAGAAAAAGCTGTCCATTTCAGTGGTCATATTGGCTGAAATAATATTTACTTGAGATAATAGTGGATGGCTCCACAATCTGACCTGTTTTGTTCATCACTTAAGTTTAAAAAAAGCTTGGGCAGAAATTCAAGTTTAGGATGTACGTATTTGGAACAAGTTAACTTGTGAAGTGAACTGAATCCACTATGGTGGTGTAATTTTAAACGATTGCCCTTTAACTGGCTGCCTGTACCTGGTTGCCACTTCTAAAACGACAGCACTCTCTAGCTTTTTGTTACTATTCAGTAAATTGGTGCAATGTGAACTACAATACCTCATACTTCTTAAGCAGCCATGCTGCAATTTATTATAGTTACATAATTCATATCAGATACAAGAGCTAGAATGATAACTCAAATTCTTAAACAAAAAATATTCAAGACAAACTACGGTGCCCTGTTTGGAATTTAGGGTTACATAGTTCAACGTTCACTCATGTTGGTGATCACTTACCCTTATGGATGAGAATATGGTCAATTATATGAGTAAAGATTGCACATTCTGGCCCCTTTTTCATACTTATCTTGGGGGGGGGGGGTGTTTCTGACTTTCCTTCTTTAGCTCTTACCAATGGCACTAGTTGGAAACAGAACTGTTTCACCAATTTTAAAGTGTTTGCTTTACTTCTACAAAGCAACTTAATTGCTTTGTTGAAGCTGCTCAAGATCAGTTACTGATCCAGAGACATTTGCTTTGGAAAAGGGTAAATCACAGATCTGGGGCCCCATCCTGTTCTTGCTCAAGTCAGTGCAAACAGGCTTGGGCACGTGAGATACAATACTATACAATGGCCAAAAGCATGGATGCCAGGGTGCTGTTAGTAGCTATAAATTGAGCCCTTTGGAAGCCAGCACCCTGGTCACTTAACACTCAGGGCACTGGGAGTACTTAGAGGAGGAGTTTGGAAGAGTAGAAGGGATCAGCGATAGGGAGCCTGATGAGCAGATTAGCTCTCCAGCTGGGCAGCTCAGAGAAACAAACAAGCAGGATACCAGGCTGAGCCAAGGAGCAGGAAGGGGGCTCCACATGACAACTGCTATGCTATACCTGGAGTATTAATAATAGAGACACTTGATGGAGATACTATAGTGTACAGGGTGTGCTGCTTACTGCCAGCCAGGGTTTCCAGGAGCTGAAGGGTGGACCCATTCACAATACTGATAAAAGAGTGTACCTGACCCAAAGAGCTTACAATCTGATTTCAGAAAGGACATAAAGGAAAGATGATGGTGAAGGAAGGGTGGGGTAATGGCAGTCAGATTATCTGGTTAAAGGGAGTAGATGTCTGTGGTATGATGCTCTTTGGTTTTTGTTTTTAATAAAATAAATAGGGCTGTTGATTAATCGCAGTTAACTCATGCGATTAACTCAAAAATTAATCATGATTAATCGCAGTTTTAATCGCACTGTTAAACAATAGAACATTTTGGATGTTTCTACATTTTCAAATATATTGCTTTCAATTACAAATCAGAATACAAAGTGTACAGTGCTCACTTTATATTATTTTTATTACAAATATTTGCACTGGAAAATGATAAAATAGTATTTTTCAATTCAACTCATACAAGTGCTGTAGTGCAATCTCTATCATGAAAGTGCAGCATACAAATGTAGATTTGTTACATAACTGCACTCAAAAACAAAACTGTGTAAAACTTCAGAGCCTACAAGTCCTCTCAGTCCTACTTCTTGTTCAGCCAATCGCTAAGACAAACAAGTTAGTTTACATTTATGGGAGATGCTGCTGCCCATTTCTTATTTACAATGTCACCTGAAAGTGAGACCAGGTATTTGCATGGCACTTTCGTAGCTGGTATTGCAAGGTATTTATGTGCCAGATGTGCAATTAATTTAAATTTCGCAATCGCCACAGAGTGTATTTATTTAATCTAATCAATTCCTAGCCCAATCAGAAGGTAAGCATATATAATATTAAATAAGCCCTTGATGTAAAGTGTAGACTATTACTCATACAAGTGGTCCTTGCTCACATTGGTAAGGAGCATTATCAAAAGAGTTTGCAAGATTGGATCCAAAAATCATACACGGGAATTATTCTTCATGTGTATTACTGTAGCACCTACAGGCTACATTACTGCAACGGGCTTCACTATCAAAACACAACACAAGAAGAGCCCCTGCTTTGATGAGTTTATTGTCAAAATAGACATGACAAAGGATGGAAGAAAGGAAGTATTATCCCAATTTCACAGCTAGGGAACTGAGGCACAGAAGCATTGCTAGCTTGATCCTGCAATACATTGAACACTTTGGCCCCAATCCATCCAAGCACTGAGGCACGTGTTGAACTTTAAACACTTGCATAATCCCACCAGAGTCAATCTGAAAATAATTGCATGCAGTTTACGTAAACCAAGAAGCAGTCTCTCCATTAAGAAGCTGCTGACATCTCAGACAGATGCAGAAAAGCAAGGATGAAAGACAGCAAGATGATTAGAGGAGACTATGGAAAGGCAGCATATGGGGAGTTTGTTTTTTGATTAAAAATAAAAAAATAAAAAAACAGCTCTTAATAAGGCTTCTAAGTCTTATATAGTAAAGTTACCTAATGGATGCATGTTCAGGCAGAACTAGAAGGATATCCTGAAGGCTCCATTAGACTCAGAAATATCATGCTCTTCAGTGCAATATGCGGCTATAGATACTAAAGGCTGGATCCACAAAGGGCAAGAGCAAAGCTACCCAAGTGCTGACAGCAACAAGCTGCTCAGCACTGAAGCCTCAGTGGGATCCTCCAAGTAGGAGTTCTGAATTGTCTGAGGGGCCTGATCTAGTGGCCGTTGTCAGAGTATGGCTAAACCCATACAAAACACAGCCAAGGAGGAGCCAGTGCTGCGGTCCCCCTCATGCCCAATAGCTCAGTGACCCAGAACCCAGAGACCACTCTGCCTGATTTGGAGCAGGGACTTGCGCACACATCTCTGCCATCCCAAGTGAGTGCTCTAACCACTGACCTGTTGGGTATGGTAAGGATGCAACCTTCTCCTCCTTGCCTGAGACTTGTGTGGATTCGGTGTCTGAGAAACACCTGCCAGATCATCTCACCTGTGGGGCTCCAACAGGTGAATGCCCCATTTGAGGATCCTGATGGGAACTTGGCCCTGAGCTGTTCACTTGTCAAACGCAGGCACCCCGGAAATGTAGGCATCTACGGGCTGCGCAGCAGCTGAATGGGAGTTTTGAGGATCTAAATTTTGCACTTAGGCACCCAAAGTAGCTATTAGGCATCGAGATCCCTTGTGGCTCTAGCCATGGTGCCTAGGGACTGCGATTCCTCAGTCACATAGCTGCTTTTGAATATTTACCCCCAGAGACTGTCAATATGAAAAGTGGCAAGACAAATACATTTTACACCTGCAGCATTTCCCTCAGCTGTTGTAACCACAAACAGTAGCAGACTATTTAAATGCCCTTTCTGATTTAAGGCTTATTTGTCCTCTCCTATGGAAAGGGCCACAGAAGGGGGTTCTGGAGTAGGATACAACATGAGGTGTCCCTGGCTGAGTTTTCCCTAAATTGTGTGTGGTGAGCAGGATTTGTCATCCGGTAGACCAGGCAGCAGGTATGCCCTCCAACCCAGTTACAAACACAAATAGGTAACAGTATTAAAATAGTACCTGCAGGTCCCAGCCAACAGCAGGACAGCATTATGGTAGGCATTGTACGTATACACGATGAAAACAATCCCTGCCTCAAAGAACTTACACAGTCTAAATAGACAAGACAGACAAAGGGTGGGAGGAGAAACTCAGTCACAGAGACTTGAGTAAGGTCACACAGTATGTCAGAGATAGAGCCAGCAAGAGTTCAAGTGACTCCTAGATGGTGACCTATCCATTAGACCGCCCTATGTCTCTGACTAGTACTAGCAATTCAGTGGCCCTACTTACATGACTAAAGCTTACTTGACATGAGTAAGTGCAAGATTAGGCTCCAGCTCTGTTCACAATTCCCCCCCTCTCTGACACACACTTTTGGCCTCTTAACTCACTGCTACAACACAATGCAGAACAGAGCTTATTCTGCCTAGTTAAATTTAGTATAATTGGATGGCTTTTTTTGCCTTAGGAAGATGAAGTTGGTATGGCTGCAGTAAAATATATTTAAAAAATGCTTTGCACTGGGGAGGAGAAATATATGACATGCAATCTCTTCTTAAAGCATTGTGCTTACACAACTCATTAGGAAAGCTAAGAGTCCATTTGTGTCTGTAGGCTAGGCTAGACTGTAAAGTTACCTTGTGTAATATTCTAGAAACTCCTATAAACATTAACCTGAACTAATGCCTTAAAAATGCTTTGATTGCAAAGAAAAAATGAATAAGACTTCAATTCTGCATATTGTGAAAAGTGATCTACAGAGACAGCAGAATTATTTTTTTTATGCTGTCATAACTCGTTTCCTTTCAGAAAGAGGCTTCTGATAACTAAAACTAAATCTGTAGGATTATGGATAAATTTTGGAATAAAGTTTAACATTTTCAACTTCCATTCAGTCCCTTTCATGATCTTGTTAAAGAAATACAGCTTTCTTCATTGCTGCATAATTCAACAACTCTTTGTACTAAAACACCCAGCTATACTTCCTATGAAGTTTGATCTGCAAAAATATGCCTATAAATATATAAATACAATTATAAAGATAGGGGACTTGATTCTGCCATCTTTACTCAGTTAATTCACAAATATTTCCATTGAAGCCAGTAGGACTATTTGCATAAAACAAATTTAGTAAGACACAGAACAAGAGTCCTATCGGCTATTAAGAATCTGTTGAGATTTCATATATGCTTCAAATAGAAACAATAAGTGGAGACTGTCAAAACATTCTTATTCCATTTTGTTAAAAATATAACAAAATAATCTGCTCTTATTACAAGGGGCCAAATTCATCCCTTGTATAACCTCACACAAGTCATTTACACCAAGGATGAGTTTGGCCCATTTCTTTATGGAATTTTTACTGAGTTTTTCATTTAAAAAGAGATTACTTTATTATTGGGGGGGGAGAAGAGGGGGCCTGAGAGGTAACATATCCCAATCAAAACACTGTAATTAAATATTCCCTAATGCAAACTGCCCTCCTTACATATTGAAAAGGCCATACAAGTAGGGAGACATTTAATATTAAAGTTCTAATGTTTGCTTGTTGAACGTCAGCCTGTCTAGCTAATATGACTAGATATTTACATTGTGTACCTCACCATCATAGCTGAGTGCCTACAGAACTACAGAAATCCTCATGTGTGGTCCACACACATCTGAGTTCTATCTTTCCCAGAAACTAGCAGAAAAGAGAGAACATCCTAAAAATTCTCTTACCACTTCTTTCCCCATTCCAAGAACATGCAGAGCTGTGTAGTGGTATTTTATAAGAATGTTATAGAAAAGAGGTAGGTCTTACATTTTATCCTGAAGGTGGTCAATTTTGTGGTCATCTTCAGTTCTGACTGAAGAACTCCTTTCCACAATCATAGCCAGTAGCCAACAAAAAAGCAACAAACAAACTCCTGTTCTCAATAGTCACCCTTGTCTTTGGCTGCTATGATCCTCAGAGACAAAGGAACCCTCATAGACATGAAGGTTAAGGAGGAGGCAGTCTTTAAGATAAATAGTGAAGGCTCAACCCAACAAAGCTCTGAATATCAAGACAAAGACATTAAACTTGATTCAATATTTGGCTGGTAACCAGTGTAGTGACTGGAACAATGGACTGATGAGGTGTTCATGAACATTCTCTACTTGTTGGAGTTTCGTTAGGGTCTCTGGCTTCATTCCCATGTACAGTGCACTGCAGTCATCAAACCTGGAAATCACAGATGCAGTGATCAGGTCTGCAGTTGATAGAACAGGGAATGATCTCTTGGCCAGCCAAAGGTAAATGGAATAAGTTGTTTTCTTACTGCTATTCCTCATAGATCTGAGGCAAGCCTTTAAAACTCATGGTCAGTAGTCAGAAATGCTGCAGAGAGATCCAGAAGGATGAAGATGGATATTAGGCAGATGGACAGAAGGACGAAGAAGGAGTGCTCTTATTTGAATATTATATAGCCCCAATCAGGAATGCTAGGAAAGCATAACCCAGCTAGGGCATCGACAGCCGCAACTCACCTTCCCATCTTCTGACTGTTGATGAAGGATTGTGTTTTCAGCCTTGGACAATCAGTCTCAAGGAGCCATAACCACTCATGTCAAAGGTTGAGGCATGCCAGAGCAGGACACCTTTTGGAACCAATCACAGCCCCATGATTTATTGAGGTAACCCTATTGGATGGCTTGCATAAACCACTGAACTTCAATGAGACCACTCACATGCTTAAAATTAAGTGTATGCTTCAGTGGTTTGCTGAATCAGGGCTTTAATCCTCCAGTATCTTACAACATACAGCATGTCATGTAAAGGGCTACATTCATTACACCATATTCACTAGCCCTACCCACTTAGTTGTTGCTAAATTGTAATAAAAAAGATCTGTCTTTAAGATATCATATGCATATCACTGCTTTTTTCAAGTAGTATTTAAGCTTGATCTGGAAGAGTGAATTATAGTGAATGAGGCATTAAGACAATATGGAACTTTGTTTACACCCATATCATACAGACAATTTCACTTCCCATAGAAGAAACTAACAATTGTTTGAGACAGACCAGGTGCATTTAGTTACATTTCTTAATAAGATATTCATGTCACCACAAACGACTCAGATTCAGACACTTTAGAGTGCATTAGTAAAACCTTTGGAAATTTTCCATCCTTTCCCTCCCTCATCCCCTATAGCCCCCCCTCCTCCAAACTCTATCTTGAAAAGCGAACCCTTCTACTGCACAATGATAAAGAATATATATAACTTTCACAGAAATGTTCCAGTGCAACAAGTAGTAAAGTTTGACCCCCTTGTATATATTATGGGGGGCAGGGGAAGCCAGCACAGGTAAACAGCAGGCAAAGTATTTTCCATCACTTGCGTTGTGCAGGCAGACTGGAAAACAAGAAGCTAGTGAGCCTTCATAAAAGGGCTTTATTTCACCACCTTCCTCAATAGTGTCAATACCATAGATCCAAAAAGAGTAGGCATTCAGCGGTAGAGAAGAGTGGCAATTAAAATGAAACAAATTACCTCCAGTTTGTCTACTGAGGGGGACCTACAGCTGAGAAGAAAGCTGAGGAGATTGACAGGATTGCTCCGTCCTGCCAGTGGTTTGCTGCCAACTGAACCAGATCCTTGACAGAAAATAACATATCAAACTTAATTCTGCATGCTGATCCTGAAGTCAGATGTACGGAGTATACTCTATAGAACTGAAGCTCTTACTCAGGGTGTTGACTATAGTGTCAGATAGGAATTTTTCCACCGATTTACATTTTGCAAAAATCGCGGGTTTGCATACCCCCAAATCCCTAAACACAGATCTTTGTGTTTATTCACTTTTCTTTAGATTTCTAGTTACTACACTGAAATGTAGCTGTTTAAAAAAACATGAAAAGAAAGGAAATAAGGAAGGGAATAGGGGCCTGGCTGAGATCATGGACAGGAATCATGTAAGGCAGCCTGTATTTGAAGGCTCCTTAACTTTTCAGATGCGTTTTCACCTTGATTTCTTAAAGGGGCTCAAGAGTGGTAGATGGTCCATAAAAATGTAATACTTGGGAGCTTATTTTGTTCCACTAACCACCCATCACATTTCCCAAATCATTTCACTAATTGTGAGGCAGATTCACTGCTGTGCTGCAGCTGGTTGGAATGCTCCAGTGATGCAAAGCAACCTTAAACCCAGTTTAACTAGTTTAGTCATGCAGTTTTACAGCTGCCTTGTGTCACCTGAGTGGCACAAAACAGCCAGAGCATACCCGTGAATCTGGCCCATCACATACACAGGGGTCACTCACCCACCTCTGGGATACAAGACTTGTTATTCAGCATCAGTGACATACAGTACACAACAATCTATGGGAGGATGAATGAGAAGTAACTCCTGTTAAAACTATAGGGAGAACTTTTAGGTAAGAAAATTGTGTGTAAGTTGGCCAAGATCTCAGGATTAACATCCTTTTTCTAAAAGCACCAGGAAGTAATCTATTATTGCATGGTCAGGAGTTTGGTTCTATTTCTCACCTCAAAGATTCCCAGTGCCCCTAGAACCAAAGTGGGCATCAATGCAGTACTGACAGAGGAAAGTGTCTCATGTATTCTGTAAATACTTCTTGGTTTTTGTGTGTGCGCGCTGGAGAGGGGGGTGTCTCCCACCCAAGTACTGGCCACACCTAATAATGCTTTGCAGATGACCAGATCACAGAGCAAGGTTGTATGGCTGACTTCCTCCTGTCCTCTCCCCTCCCCAGAAGCATGATCAAGTGGTTCAGTACATTAGTGTCTCTTCAGACGACACTTTTTGAATATCTTCCTTGATGTGAATCCACACTATGGATTTTGTTGTTAGCATTGCTTGGTGTTGATCTAGTTAGCTTAATGAGCACAATATTCTCAGAAGACAACGCTATCAATTCCACTTGTCTTTTTTCTTATTACTGCTCTTGTGGTTCCCACATTATTTTCCTGGAGCAGATATAACCAGGGTTGGTTTGCAACGTTCCCTGCAGCTGTTAACAGAGTCTTCTCTTCACAGGCTGTATAGTGTAGCTCTTCTCAGGTTCTCCCCTCTCTTCTGGCCTTCTCCACCCTCTATATAGTCTATTGCTCTTCCATATGGCCAGCTGCAGGTTTTTTCTGGGGTTTTGCTCCTTTCCACATTAATAATTGATCCACTGGGAACTAGATACTTGAGACAAAGCTAATAGACACATCTAAAGGAGAATAACTATGCAGTTTCACTATCAACCTTTCAGGAAAAGGTTTTGTCCTTTTGCTTTAAGAACTACGCAAACTTATCAATTAGATTCTTAAGATTTGCTGATCAGAATGCCCACTACTTGCTTAAGTCTACTTTTAGATCTACCTGTAGCACACAGTATTTAGGACCTGACCTTGCAAGGAGCTGAGGGCACTCTTAGCATGTTGCAAGATCAGGCCCCAAGGTGCAGTTGCTCATAAGAGCTAAGAACTTACTTCCCCATGCCCTTACTTGTCTTATGTAGGTGATGTGGCAGAGTGATATTTGCAGCAGGCATCATCCCTGGAGGGTGCATGTTGTGGAAGCTTGTTTTTGGATAGAAAGACTGACTATATTGAATGCTAATAGTATTGCTATTCACTAGGGATTTGGATCAATTTACACAAAGTCAATGGGGATACTCATCTGAAGTCATTGCAACTAGCAGTGCTAGCCAGATTTTGCAGAACTAGGTCTTATTAATTATTCACCAGTAAATATTTAACACATGTACAAGCAAAACTTGGTTAGGCATTGACAGCTTTATACATTGATTAGTGTTCAGTAAAAATGTGACTGTGCAACACAACAAGACATGAAACAATATTTTCACTCAAGTTTAATCTGCCAGCATATATGTATACTCTACCTAGAGGATCTTACTTGTCTCCTATTGCTCTTTGATTTTGAAAGACTCTATATATCCCTATACATTTCAGTTTGACATTTCTAAGTCCCTGGTCAGACTGACGAATATTTTCGAACTGGTTTTGCTTAAGAAGCTGTTGTGAGGATAATCAAGGCTAACCGTGTAATTTTATCACCCAAATACCGTTCTCCTCATTTTTATCCCTTATTATTTATTTCGTTGTTTGTTTGATTGTCTGACCCAGAAATTTCTAAATATTTGCATTAGTTTCTAAAAATTTTAAGGAGGCAAAAAAGTTAGCGAGAAGAAAGTTAAAGTGACACCCTCAATTTCAGAATAATATTTTTCAAAGTTACCTTTTAATTAGGGCTGTTGATTAATCGCAGTTAACTCACTCGATTAACTCAAAAAAATTAACTGCAATTAAAAAAATTAATTCTGGTTAATTGCACTGTTAATAGAATGCCATTTGAAATTTATTAAATATTTTTGGATGTTTTCTACATTTTCAAATATATTGATTTCAATTACAACATAGAATACAAAGTGTACAGTGCTCACTTTATACACCTCTACCCCGATATAACGTGACCCGATATAACGTAGTAAAGCAGTGCTCCGGGGGAGGGGGGGCGGGGCTGCACACTCCGGCGGATCAAAGCAAGTTCGATATAACGCGGTTTCACCTATAACGCGGTAAGATTTTTTGGCTCCCGAGGACAGCGTTATATTGAGGTAGAGGTGTATTTATTTTTGATTACAAATATTTGCACTGTGAAAAAAGTAAGTATTTTTCAATTCACCTAATATAAGTACTGTAGTGCACTCTCTTTATCATGAAAGTTGAACTTACAAATGTCAAGTTATGAACAATAACTGCATTCAAAAATAAAACAATGTAAAACTTTAGAGCTTACAAGTCCACTCAGTCCTACTTCAGCCAAATCATTCAGACAAACAAGTTTGGTTACATTTGTAGGAGATAAAGCTGCCCACTTCTTGTTTACAATGTCACCTGAAAGTGAGAACAGGTGTTCGCATGGCACTGTTGTACCCGGCGTTGCAAGATATTTACGTACCAGATGTGCTAAAGATTCATATGTCCCCTCATGCTTCAATCACCATTCCAGAGGATATGCGTCCATGCTGATGACTGGTTGTGACGATGCAGTTCTGGCGGAACCCAACTGAGAGTGCCAACTCAGGACAAATTGCTCAAACAGGGCAGTTACAGCCCAAGGCTGGGGTTTTTTCCACCTCTAAGGCAAACCAAACCAGCCGGATTAAGAGGACTTCGGTCTCACCCCACTGGCTAACCGCAAATCTCACAAGCAATCTCCTTAGACACTCCAGTTTCCCAGTATCACCACTAATACCACTCGTTATGGGGACAAATGGTTGTGAAAACCAATGCCCCAGTAAAAGAAAAAAGGTTCTCCTGATCCCAAAGGACCAAGCCCCAGACCCAGGTCAATATACAAATCAGATCTTACCCACAAATCACGCTGTTGCCAATCCTTTAGAATCTAAAATCTAAAGGTTTATTCATAAAAGGAAAAAGATAGAGATGAGAGTTAGAATTGGTTAAATGGAATCAATTACATACAGTAATGGCAAAGTTCTTGGTTCAGGCTTGCAGCAGCGATAGAATAAACTGCAGGTTCAAATCAAGTCTCTGGAATACATCCCCTGCTGGGATGGGTCCTCAGTCCTTTGTTCAAAGCTTCAGCTTGTAGCAAAGTTCCTCCAGAGGTATGAAGCAGGATTGAAGACAAGATGGAGATGAGGCATCAGCCTTATATAGTCTTTTCCAGGTGTAAGAACACCTCTTTGTTCTTACTGTGGAAAATTACAGCAAAATGGAGCCTGGAGTCACATGGGCCAGTCCCTGCATACTTTGCTGAGTCTCAAGGCATATTTGCCTTCTCTCAATGGGTCCATTGTATAGCTGATGGTCCTTAATGGGACATCAAGCAGGCTAGGCAGAGCTAACACCAGCTTGTCTGGGATGTCACCCAGCAGCATAGCATAAATTTGCAATACAGACAGTATAGAGCCAATATTCATAACTTCAACTACCAAATTGATACACACATATAGACAGCATAATCATAACCAGTAAACCATAACCTTGTCTAAGACACCCCATTTGACCCCCTTTATACAAGAATTTGGTGCCACTACAGGACCTTGGTTGCAACAATGATCTATATGGTCCCAGATTATATCAATAACGTCACACTGGTTCTGCTTGATAACAATCCAAAACAGAGCAGACCGATGCATGTTCATTTTCATCCTCGGAGTCAGATGCCACCAGGAGAAGGTTGATTTTCTTTTTTGGTGGTTCGGTTCTGTAGTTTCTGCATCTGAGTGTTGCTCTTTTAAGACTTCTGAAATTATGCTCCACACCTCATCCCTCTCAGATTTTGGATGTCACTTCAGATTCTTAAACCTTGGGTCAAGTGCTGTAGCTACTTTTAGAAATCTCACATTGGTATCTTCTTTGCATTTTGTCAAATCTGCAGTGACAGTGTTCGTAAATCAAACAATATGTGCTGGGTCATCATCCGAGACTGCTATAAGATGAAATATATGGCAGAACATGGGTAAAACAGAGTAGGGGACATTGAGCTCCTTGGGGGAGAATTGTGTCACAAATTTAATTAACACACTATTTTTTTAAACGAACATCATCAGCATGAAAGCATGTCCTCTGGAACGATGGCTGAAGCATGAAGGGGCAGACAAATGTTTAGCATACCTGGCACGTAAATATCTTACAATGCCGGCTACAAAAGTGCCATGTGAACACCTTTCAGGTGACATTGTAAATAAGAAGCAGGCAGCAGTATCTCCTGTAAATGTAAACGAACTTATTTGTCTTCGTCATAGGCTGAAGAAGTAGGATTGAGTGGACTTGGAGGCTCTAAAGTTTTACATTGTTTTATTTTTGAATGCAGTTATGTAACAAAAAACCCCTACATTTGTAAGTTACACTTTCACGATAGAGATCTCATACAAGAACTGTAGTGCAATTAATTGAAAAATACTTTTTCTTGTTTATTATTTTTACAGTGCAAATATTTGTAATAAAAAATATAAAGTAAGCACTGTACACTGTGTATTCTGTGTTGTAATAGAAATCAATATATTGGAAAATGTAGAAAAACTTCCAAAATTTTGTAATAGAATACTAATTGAAATTTATTAACAGTGAGATTAATCGTGATTAATATTTTTAATTGCAATTAATTTTTTATTTAATCGCGTGAGTTTACTGCAATTAATCGACAGCCCTAATATTATTTCAACTCCATTGTATAACAATGCTGCTATGGTTAAGGACTCTAACAATTCTATTTTATATATCTGAGCCATTAAGATCTTATTTTTTAGGCATAGATATTTGCTCCAAGGCTGCATTTTTCGATTAAAGAATCTTAGTCCAAATGACATTTTTGGTACAGTTTCTTAAAAAAACCCACGTTCTGTTTTTTAGAGTTTTATGTATGTATTTTTTCTTTTTGCATTTACAAATTAATTCATGTAAAAAGCAAGTGTAATTTTTTTTTTTAAACTACAGAGTACAATTCTCATTTACACAACTCAATCAGCATAGAGGAACCTTGACTTAGGAGTAAATGATGTTTATGACCACTGTAAGGGCCCAATCACACAGTCAGAGCAGTGTCAAAGGGTCTAATGTAAGTGTGACTCTGTCCCCAATTGTTTTCATGTCATTTGACCATTATGTAGACTGGTACATAGGAGTAATTACAATACTAAGATACTGTATTAAAAAGTATCAATTTCTGTCCTTGGATACTGATGAGCTCTCCCTTTGAGTTAAATAGGTCGAAAAAAAAAAAAAAAAAAGGAGACCCACAGTCAGACATCTAAAGAAATAAAATAAATGTAAAACAAAATATCACATAATAGGAAGCTAAAGAAATATGAATATAATTACCCCTCAGCATTCTAAAGCATTATCAAGTTTTTCCTTTATCCATCTTTTCATGAGGTTGAAACATGGGGTTTTAGAAACAAACAATCACAGAATGATCAATTCTTAATTTTGGACATATGTTTTCACCCAAACAACCTGAAACTAACAAACTGTTCAACTGCTCAAACAAACTGATTGGGAAGAATTTTGCTTTAGATTCCAAACTTGGAGCTCCCTCTTGTGGGAATAGTAAAACTTTAACACATTTTCACATCAATGCGAAATTATGTTAGAGTTAGTGCTTTATTACTGGGACAGGTAATCTAAATAGACTTTCCAGATATTTCACTCATATTCACACTAAAACAATTTGAAAATACCATGCAAAATAGATGGAAATTACCTGTTGCTTTTGGATATCAGAGCCATAGAAGTTGCATTTTTTAAGTGTTTTGTTCAGTCTAGTTTTAAATGTCCAAAGTAAAGGGCCCTCCATGATTTCCTCAGGAGACTAGTCCATACCCTAATGCTACCATACATCTTGTAATGAATTTTTTTCCTCAACATTGATCCTAATTTTTTCCTTTCATAATTTCATCCTATTCATTTTTAGTCATAGCCTCTTGTATCACTTTAAAAACAGTGACACTTCTTGGTGTTTATAATTACATGCAGGGGCCAGATTATGATGCCCTTACTCATACTGGAAGCAGAGCATTCCAAGTGCAGTATCACTAGAACCATATAGAGCGGGACTCAGCTGATGGAAATTGGTATAATACTTTCAAAATTTAAAATTGTCTAAAATTGGTGGCAGCCTGAAAATGGAAGCCGAATGGACTCCCCTCCCATCAAATGGCATTTGGTGGGCTCGGCTCATGCCTTCCCCCTCCCACTGAGCAGCCCGTTGGTGGCCAGGGCTCTGTTTCACACTCTGCCTCGCTCCTCCTGCTTGTGGTTGTCAGTGGCAGTTGGTGCCAGTTTCCTGCCTCCAGGGAGCCTCTGCGTGACTGGTGGTGAGAGATTCTAGCCCCGGCCTAGGGCAGCCTATGGTGCTGCTGGCACCTCCATACAGATACATAAGAATGGCCATTCTGGGTCAGACCAAAGATCCATCTAGCCCTGTATCCTGTCTTCCAACAGTGGCCAGTGCCAGGTGCCCCAGAGGGAATGAACAGAACAGGTAATCATCAAGTGATCCATCCCCTATTGCCCATTCCCAGTTTCTGGCAAACAGAGGCTAGGGATACCATCCGTTCCCATCCTGACTAATAGCCATTGATGGACCTATCCTCCATGATATTATCGAGTTTTTTTGAATCCCGTTATAGTCTTGATCTTCACAACATCTTCTGGCAAGGAGTTCCACAGGTTGACTGTGTGGGGTCAGTCCCACAGGCCTCCGCTTCCTAGAGAGGTGCTCCTGCCTCAAATGCTCAGCTGTGCCCAAACAACAATAGTTACCTGTCTGCAGCGCACATACTTCATAGCCTTTACCTCACCTCCCTGTCTCTGGGATTGACTTTTACCGTAGACACCCTCCTCCTTCACATTGGGCTTCATTTAATCTTACCTGTCCCATGGCTATGATTTTATTCCTGAATACTTATTTTGCTTTGGAGTGCACAAAGTATTCCAAAATAAGTCAGTTTATTCTAGAATAGTGTTCCCATGGGGAGCTACTGTGGAATTTCAGTTAATTTCCCCTGCATAGACAAGTCCTTAGCTATTTCAAAACATAGAATTTCAAAAGCGGAAATTCACATTACATTTTAATTGCCTGCAAAATTTGCACTAAAGTGTTTTCATTATTATTTCCAATGAGAACCAAAAAGCTGGTAAACATTCTGATTTATATGACTATTCTTCTGAAACTAAAAATAAAAAGCTGGTAACATTGAAAAATGGGGGTGAGGAACTTTACTTTGAGGATGAGACTTACATGATAGCTCAGAAAAAAAATCCTATTTTTTAAACTAGAAATTGAAAAAAAGCTTTATATTGGTCAGAGATGTTTACTATAAATTCAAATGAAAAATGATTTCAGTATTTGTGTTTGTACTGCATTTTCCACCACAATAGTAACACTTGTAAAACAATAAATGCTACATTATAGCATAGCAAGGCTAGTAAATATTCAGTGGATAAGAGTTATTTACAAAATGCCATTATGGTTTCTTTTGGAGAAGTAATGCAACATTTTTAAAATATGCCTCATGGATTACCTATAGAATGTTGTGATGGTGAACCATCTAGCAGCACTAAAGATGGAATATGTACATTGAATGACCTACCTTCACAAAACCATTCTGGGCCAAAGTCTGCTTTCATACCCATCTGTAATGGTGTATACAAACCCCATACTGCGCAACACAGGTTAGTGAGTTAATGTGGGCTCAGGTGACTCTGCCCTCCTGTGAAAGATGTCAGGCTTTGAGGGAGAAGCTTAAGAACACAGCTCAGTGGGTGACAGACTAGGGAGGAGAACAGGTTTTCACTCCTCAGCTTTTGGAGAGAGGGCTGACTGAAAGCAGGAGCACCCCAGGTGCCTGCTGCCCAATGGACACTTCCCTGAAGGAAGTGCGGGCCAAATGCTGACTCATTTGAGAGGGGACCATTCCCCTGTATTACCTGGGAATGCAGTTTAGTGCTATAGCATGACGACTGCCCTCTGAAGGAAGAGAGCTTTAGCACAACTTTGGGGTCATTCACTTGTGTTAATTCACCTTCTTTCATGTTTCCTGACTATTCTGGAAGTGGAGAGTCTTTAAAATGACCCAGCCAGAGGACCAAGAAGAGGCAGAGTGCCATAGTGACTGTTGGCCGGAGATACCTGAAGAGGGAGAGCTGCTATGCTATGCCTGGCCACCAGGAGGTGCTATTAGTGAGTCAGCCCTTTATACCACTCCAGAGCTCTGTGAAATATGAACTTATTAAACATTTAAGATGGTGACAGCAGCCTAGAAACCCTACCCTCCGTTACACATTTGCGGTGATATTCAAAAGGAACTAAAGGAGGGGCCCAGTGTTTGACTACATCATGTCATCTCCATTCTGAAAAAACACTGAATGGACCAGAGAGGTTTCTGCAGTTTAGTGAGTTTATCTATAGGCTGGAAGAATACTGGTAGAGAACAATGCTGAACTTCAATTCCATATATTTATTACAGTTTTAGAGGGGTAGGTATTGTACAAAAATGGCCATTTTAGCAAAAAGCATAATTTAGATATGCTATTATTTGAACTAGGTCACAGATCTTGGGCCAGTATGGTGAATGTAAGTTACAGTCGACAATGGAAATATTAATTGATGCTCGACCCTCAGATATGTTGCCAGTAGGGAACTGTCTAGTTCTGCCTTTTTTTAACTCCATCTTTGAGTGATCTCAGATAAAACAAAACAGCAACAAAACCCACACCCTAAAACTCAAGTATAAAGATTTGTGACATTTCCTAGAGGACAGTTCTAGAAAAAAGTTCTATAAACAACTGAATGCCTGAAATCATTACTGTGCATGTGTGTTTCAGAGCTCACGTAGGAAGCATATTTTGACCCTCTTAATATTAGAATCAGAAGGTTTCATGTCGGACAATGAGAACTGTGTCAGTAATTTGCAGGTGATCGCACCCCGGTTGTACCAATAAATATTTGTCCTGTTTCTATTATTCTCCTGAGTGTTCTGATACCTTTAACCTGTCTCTGGAAAAATCAGGCAGCAGAGATACAAAATGAGCCACAACATAAAAAGTTAAGTCTGTCAGACTGTTACTAAAACAGCACCTATAGGCCCCAATTATGGATCAGGCCCCCATAGTGCTAGGTGCTGTATGAAAATATTACAAAAAAGATGCCCGCTCTCCCAACCCCCAGAGATTTTTCTGAGGTATGCTGCACTTTGCTGTAGCACCATGAATTTGTTGAAATTTGCATCAGCTGACATACTTGTTTATAAGCAGAGGGTTGCCTTTTTTGCTTAAATTGTTTGCAATTGTTGTAACAGTGTTGCTTGGTTCTAAGGTATCACAGACAAGTCTCGAAAGCTTGTCTCTCTTACCAACAGAAGTTGGCCCAATAAAAGATGTTTCCTCACTCTCATTGTTCTCCCATTTTTTTTTAAACTTAAGAGTCAAATGAGTTCTGTCATTAACAGACAATCTAGGGGGGAAAACCCCACAACAGTTTCAGTAGCCTAATTTGTGAAATTTAGCACATTGGAGAACCTTCACAAAACCCTCTGTGCCACACATCCCCTGCAGAGGTCCCTAGCCTCCACACGGACTATCTGTATACCAGAGATGGGATCTATTTGCTTCCAAATAAGCTAACAAGAGGGTCATATGCAGATGAAGAAAGGATAAGTCTGAATTTTCTTTGGTACACAGAAATACACTTTACAGTTTAAATACATTTTACTAATGCAGATTTCACAAGAAGTCAATGACAGTAATACATCTTTAGACAGTTTTTGTTACATGTTTGTTCCACACCTGGCACAATGGGGCTGGGTTTTCTAGATGCCATGGCAATACCAATAGTAATAAATACAAACTGTTCCATCCTAGCATAATGCTAGCTGAGAATGTGATGTTTAAGATTACTGAATGACAAAATGTTTCACGTCTATGGTTAGTGTTCTACAACTGATATTTTCTTTGAATTTAAAATATCAGGGCTACAATACAGGAGTGTGGTTTACTGTGACAGGGTGCGCTACTCACCATAGGGTGGCGCCACCTCCTGGTGGTTCTGGGGATTAGCTCTGCCAGGCCAACTATCTGTTTCTCACTGTGCTGCCCCTCTGTCTCTCCAGGAGCTGCAGATTCCTCTTTGTGACTCAGCCCACCAGCCAGGTCACTGAGCAGGTTCCCCTTCCGGGGTAGGGGAGAAAAAGAGTGACTTTCAAAGTCTCTTTTCACAAGCAGCATCAGGCAGTCCTCACACCCGCTGCCCTCATTATGTCACTCCAACAGTCTTTGTATCCACTGCCCTTAGCAGTGCCCCTTTTCAGTGGTTGCTAGGGTAACCTAGGTCTACCCACTACGCTGGGTTCCAGTCCAGGCCCTGTAGTGAACACTCAAGGTTTGCATCCACACTACCTTACTGCTTTCATCGCGGATTCCTTCCTACCATGCTCCTCCTCCCTTACCTCAGGGAGGAAGACTACTGGCTTCCCTTTGTTGCCAGCCTCCTGGCTTTATAGAAACCACACCAGTTCCCTCACAGGTGAGCTTCCTTCTAATTAGGTCCCTCCACACAGCCTAAATCTCCCCCATTTGCAGCCTAATTGGCTGATTGGGCCCACTAGGCCTAATTCAGCTCTTGCAGGGCCAGAGTGGGGAGTACACCCCATCACATTTACACCATAGGTATGTAAGCCACACTGACAGGTTTATTATAAGTTTATTATATTTAAAATATAAAAATTAGTGGCAATTATTGTAGTGTTCCAGCAAACCAATAACTGTGAGGAGCTTGCTGGTTGTCATGGTAGAGATTTCATGGAGACTGAAGATCTTGTGTACATAGCCTTAGAAATGGGACAGTAATAATTGCAGAAACTCTCTCTAGGAGGTTATGTTGAAAGTTTAGTGTTATGAATGGAAACTACTGTTTTTGGTTCTTGGTGGCTAAAAAATATTGGAAACTAACTAGAGACAGCTGAATTTAATTCAGGTAGCTGATTTCTCACAGTGAGCTCAGCTTTTCCCCAAACTTTTTAATGCAGGGGGTGGAGGGATGAGTCAATGAGAGCACTCTAATTTTAATTTTTTGCCAAGTGAACATTGCCCATTGTTTTTACGTACTCTGATTTTTCTCTAATCAAAAGAACCACTTTGGCAAAAAATTCCCCGTCTTACAGTTCTTATTTAGATTGTGATATGTGGTTTCTATATTCTTAATTAAATTGAGCAAGATGACGAATCCACCCTCTTGGATTTTTTTCAAACACAAATTGTAACAATTGGAATCGGTTAGATGTTGAATATGAGTCTTAGGAAGGAAACAAGGGAATAATTTTGTTGGAGAAAAATGAAAAAGTTACTTTGGCAGATCTTTAAAGCCAACATCGCTGACATAACATAACGTATTGAAGCATATTTATGTTAACTATGGTATTTGATAGTTTGTAATGTAAACATTTCTGAGATATTCATGAATTACAGACTTACGGCTGTACTAGTTTTTAGCACAGTCCTTTAAAAGTGTGGTTTTCTTCACACACACAATTGTGCATTAGTAAATAAAATTTTGGAAATAAAATAAAGTTAGTAGAAACTGTAGAAGTTATATCATCTAATGAACAGAAAGATTTTATATATTGCTAATGTTTCCAAAAATGTTTACAATTAAATATAATCTCTGTAGTTGTCTGAGCAATACCCATTTAAAAACAACCAGTCTTTCAGCACTCTCTGGGAGAAGCACAGATCCCAGTACATATTCCCCACCCGGCTGATTGATGTCTCAGAGAAAACACTTCTGAGCTGAGCACCGAGATATCATGGTAATATTAGCTCTTAAATAGTGCTTGTTATCCATAGATACAAAAGTGCTTCATACAAGTAGACAGCATTATTATCCTCATCTTACAATTGGCGAAACTCAGGCACACAGCTGGTAAACTTCCCTGAGGTCCTAAGCATCAGGAAAACCGGGTACCATTCTGCTTCCCTTCTGGAATGTTTCATCCACTCTTTTTAACATGGGGTCCCCAATAAGTATTGTCTTCTGCCTTTGAATGGTAGGAGATCTTCCCTGGGGCATGCTTGAGACCCTTGAGAATGGCTGTTGAGCTCTCTTCTCAGGTAGTTTTCTTGCAGTTCCCTTCATCTAGCTGATTCTCTCTCTGGCTGCCAAGCTGAGTACTTCATCTGATATTTCTAGTTGTTCAGGAAGCATCCGGTTCTCTTTCCTCTGGAGATCACAAACTGCCAGCCATTTTCTATTCTCTCCTGTTGTTCCCTCACTGATTCCTCTTGTGAATTGGTGATGGGGATGCCTAAAATTGGTTGTCTGCGATATCTTTAGTCTCTCCGCCACACAGTAGTGCTTTATTTGCATATATGTGAACAGTTAAGGTGGCATTCAAGAGCATGTAGCATAGTTCCTGGGTTTTGTAGGACCAACAACATTTGTTGCTGTGCACTGAACTGGCTTCTCGCAGCTTGTCACCTCAGCTCCTAGCACTCTCATGCTACCAAAGGTTAATTGTTCTTGCCCACAAACTTTTTCTTCTAACATGGCCGCCAATTTACATCTTACACAAAAAGTCTCTTCTTTGTTCAGGTTCAAGAGGTAACATGGCACAACCATTGCAGATCACAATAACTGTTCCCTCATTACTGAGGGTGAATCATGCACCTAGAAAGAAAGCTCCCTCACTCCCACCGATTTCCCACCCAATGTTCTCTGTTGGCAGCTCCTGTTTGCTGCTCAGAAGTTATGCTTTGCAACTGACTTTTATATCGTGTCTAACTGGTTAGTGCTATGCCCATAGGTTGGCACTAAACCCTCAGTTATTGCCTACATGGGGCAATCAAAGGCCTTTGCATTACATCAGTTTGAATCATCACAAAAAGTCCAAAGCAGGAGTCATGCAGACAGAGCACCTGTTGATCGGTTTTCTGAGCCACTGTGACTGAATCTTTCCAGTAAGACCTCTAATATTTTAACTTCCATGACTACAGATGCTGTTCTGACCATTCATCTAAAACATTTAAAGACCTGACGATGTTTGTAGCCCATAGTTCCATGAGACTATTGCAAGATTTAAATGTGATCCCATTAGAGAAGGCTTAAGTAAGGAAGGAGTGTAATGATTACTTTCTTTGGCATCTTTTTGGACATCTTCATGTCAGCAAAACATTAATCACTTATATTTGTCATTGTCCTTGTTCTCACTGGTCAAATTTTCTGAGCTTTTCCTTTTCTCTTGACTCATATTTGATTGGAGAGTTTTTTTCTTGAGAACAAATGTTTGACATTTATGACTGTCACTAGAACTGTTATAAACATCAAACCTACTCTGCAAACATCTGGGAAAGGTTATGGCAAAACCAAGTTTTTTGATAATCAACAAGTCAGTCAAGTCTTTGATACTGGATTGCCGGGTTAAGAATTCATCTCTTTGTTGTTGTAGATAACAAACCAAAGCATTCATAACTAATAGGTTTGTACCGATTACACCTGTAAAATTGTTGCAAATATTGATAGAAAGACGGCTGCTCAGATAACTTGGTTAGGAAGAACTTTTATTATTATTCCAGAGCCAGAGCTCCCTCTTGTGGAAAAAGCGAAGCTTAAAAAATTCTTCTAGTATCAATTGAAAACTGTGGTGTGGGGTCAGGTGTTTAAATTAGGAAGGTGAATATCTCATATTCATACAAATCACTGAACATAAAAGGCAACATTTGTGGATACATTCTTGCAAAAATTAGTCAGTGCACTATTGGTATATACACCAAGCTCACAGTACATGCTTGATATGCGATATTTTATAATAAGAATAAAAGTTTATGGATGCAAACACTTTTTTCTCTCTTACAGCTGCCTAGATCACAAAGGATAGAATCACCTTAGCTAATGAGGATGAAAGGCAGAAAATGAATCTGTAAGTGATCAATACTGTTGACATTTTAGAGTCTGTTATATTGATAATCAGCAATGATAAATCTGGAAGTTTCCTGCTATCCTCTATCGGAGCTTAATAACTTAGAAAATGTCTACATAGCACTTTTGTTGGTATAACTTACGTTGCTCAGAGGGTGTGAAAAAAACATAGAAGTGCTGGTGTCGACAACACTGACATACCTACCACCATTTGTTTGAGATGTTTTAATTATGTCAACAAGAGCGCTCTCTCCCATCGGCATGGAGCAGCTACACGGGAGATCTTACAGCGACTCAGCTGTATTGGTAAAGCTACACTGCTGTAAGCTCTAGTGTAGACATGGCCTGAGTTCTGTAGCATGTTAAAGAAACAAGGTGGGTGAGGTAATATCTTTTATTGGACCAACTTCTGTTAGTGACAGACAAGCTTTTGAGCCACCCAGAGATCTTCTTCAGGTCTGGGGAAAGAACCCCCAGCATCACAGCAAAATGCAAGGTGGCACAGGCACCGACTGCCTCTCTGCCTAGAGGGTGCGTGTCCCCCCCTTTTGCCCCAGGCCCGCTCCCACTCCACCCTGCTGAGATAAAGGAAGAAAGAGGCACACGTCAGGACCCCAATGGGGCCCCGGGTGATCACTGCTTCCCACCACCCAACACAGATGTAATGAGGTTGAGCAGCATCCGTATAAGAGAAAACTAAGACTACTAATTATTCCTCAAAAAAGGTTTTTAATGACTTACGGCTATAAATGCAACACAGACAGAATAAGAAAAATAGAAATAGAGACCGGCATTGAATAAGGATTAATATAAATGGCAAGTTATATTGCAAACAAGCACAAGTACAGGTAATATTATGCATCAATTACTTACTACTATAACGCATACTATTAGCATTGAATATAAATGGCAGGTGATACTGAAGGCAGGTACAAGTACATGCAAACCTACTGTTACTTATTGACTACCAACCTTGCACGTACTGTTCCCGCCACCACTGAACACAAACATAAGTAAAACTATTATATCAGCAACTTATAACTACTCCTAAACAACGTAATACTTCTATTAAGATTTTACTACTATTTATAATACTGCAGCATTGATAAGACTTGAGATCAAATTATCCTGACACTACCATTTGTAATACTGTAGTGCCAACACAACTTGAGGTCAAATTAGCTCGAGCAACCCAGACTTCTTTACTCTGTTACTTTATACTGCATGCAACCAAACTTTTTTAGTTCAAAACCTTACCCTGCCGAGAATACGTTACCGTTTAGTCGACCGCTCTTTGCACTGGCCAGGTACAGAGAGTGGGTGTGATTCAGGTTTCCTCGGTTCAGGGGGTGTGGGTCTGACCGATCAAAGAGAACGACCTCTTAGACCAAGACGCACACGCAAACCCACCTGAGGCTTCACACATCTTATCTCATCTACCCGCCGTGTTTTGAAGCAGGTCAACCAATCGGGTTAGGCCAAATGTTTACTGTGGTAGTTGTGGTTATTTTGAAATGATGATCTATGCACCGGTGCACAGCTCATATTTTCTGAATACAGCCAATTGTCCTCATTGTGGTTAATGGGTCAGACACAAAACATTTGAAAACAGCCCAAAGAAGTGCTTGGCTGCTTTACACCTTGACTACAAGTCTGCATTAAAAATATTTGAATCAGTCTAAAGAAGCGCTTGGTTGCTTTACACCTTGACCACAAGTCCGTATCTAATTTTGCAAAGCCTGCTTTTTGCAGCTGACCACAAGTCTACAATATTTCCTAGTCTGAACTTGCTACACTTGCTCTGGTTGCTATGCTTGACCTCTGAGGCTTCCAGAAGTTTCAGGCCTAACATTGAATAAGCTTGACAATACTTTTGCTTGATAAGACTTTATCACAGTAATCACACACCCCTTCCTCCAAGCTTCCACCCCTGCCATAAATCCAGGGTCTCTGTTCAATCCATGATTTTTGCTCTCTAGCAGAATAATTAATTTAAGCTCCCACGGTCATCTTTGGAAGTGTTGTGAGGGTTTCCTTTGAGGAGGAGGACTGATAGGTCATGCAGGGGACAGGACTAGATGACATCTCGAGGTCCCTTCCAGTTCTATGATTCTAAGAGGAGAGGGAGAAAGTGCCCTATAGTCCTCATACTGTCTTTGGTGGGGGGGTTACTATCATTCACTCATTTCACAGATAGGTAACTGAGAACATTTAAAAAACAAAAGTCCCTGACATGAAGAACGTCCAAAGTATTTGTACCGTGCCTCATGCACTGGGACACCAACCTGCATAGGGTCTCCTGAAGCAGGGGCCAACCTTGCATCAGTCATGATAAATCTGTGACAGCTGGCAATGCCAACACTGCAATAACCCCACCCACTGGGGAAGGTAATTGCAAATCAAAAGATGGACTAAATATCTGATTTAATCTTTTAAAAATCTTATGGTTTTCCACTAATATCATCTGACTTTTTTGGAAGATGATTCATTAAAAAAAAAAAAACTTTTGGAGGTGGCAAGACTAGTTTTAATTAACCTCAGGCTCCTGTATAAACCTGATTTGAGAAGTGTTCTTGTGCTCCGTAAACATTCAAAAATATCCATTGTTTTTGAGAGCAAACCGACTTGCAGCTCATGTCACACTGCCACTGCCTTCAAAGCAAGTACAGGAACACAGCGCTGCGTATTGTCCTTTCCAGACAGAACGTGTCATCAGCAGCAGTGCAGCTCCCAGCAACAAACTCCCAACAAGGCATGAGACCTCCCATTAATCCCTAGCTCAGTAATGGTTCCCCTGCAGTAATTTCTGCCCCATCCTCTACAGACTTCCTAGGAAACAGAGGGGTGAATATGGCAGAGTGCACCGTGTGCGAACTGGTGACTGTGGAGTTAGTTACATTCAGAGTTCTTGGCCCTCTAGTTTCTAGAGGGAATCATAGTGTGTTGAAAGGAGAGCTTAATAAAGTGAAGACTTCTGGCTTGGAGGTCTTTCTCCAGCTTTCTAGTGAAACCCATGCTGTCAATTTCTGTCCTCTCTGCTTCCAGAAGACTGGCAAGCAGCTGGTCCTACAGACTGCTCACGGTAGCAGGAATCACAGGGAGAAAATTACCAGCTTCACAGTTCAGTTCAAGATTAGGGAATTGAAATTTAAAAGTGATCATCAGACCAATTTGTTTCTAAAATAATTAAGAGAAAAAACTATAGTGAGTGTGCAACTTCCCTCACATGCTGAACAGAGGGCACCTGTCAGATAAGGGCAGGAGTCTTTTATTTATTATAATTTTAGTGTGCTGCTGTCTTTACCTGTTGGAAGGGAGAATCAGAGCCTCTTCTTTGGAGTGGTACAGGACGATGCTGGGGAATGTCATAGTAGTAGTTTTGTATTATCAGCATGGCTGTAATTTACTAAATTAACTACTTTGCCCT
The DNA here is from genome assembly GCF_002925995.2 of Terrapene triunguis. Lineage (NCBI taxonomy): Eukaryota > Metazoa > Chordata > Testudines > Emydidae > Terrapene > Terrapene triunguis. The sequence continues at coordinate 3,324,235 of NW_020664454.1, read as the reverse complement.
CCATAAACTGTGCTAGCATAAGAATGTTATTCCAAGGGGTTATTGAACATTTTATCAAACGCTTTTACAATGGAGAACATATCCAGTAATTGTTATGGGAATATTACAGAAATGTGTATGTTTTCAATTTAGAAAAGCAGAAGATTTATATTTCCTTAAGCTTCTAATCATTTATACATATGACCTCCATTCATACACCCGAAATGGCTCTTCCAGAATTCTAAAATTTACTTCAGATGTTTCGTTTGGGTGTTTTGCTTTACCTAGTAGCTGCCAAGTTTGGGATTACTTAGCAGTAAAATTAGAAATGTGGATTTGAGTATGTACCAAAATCCTGACAGGTGTTAACGTAACTCATGTTGAATATTTTATTCTTTAAATAGTAAAATGTAAACCTGCATTTGTTTAGTTTTGCACCCCTGCCAACTATATCGGGTATCTTGAGTGAGTGACTAGAATCACTGTTTTCTATACATGCACTTCTTGGCAGTTTCCAATGTCTGTTCCCAACTAGTGTTAGGTTTATAATTTTAACAGATTTGTGTTCCATAGAGAATTTCTAGCAAAATGTGTGGCAAATCTCCTAAAGAGCTAGGAAAGGAAGATCATTATGCAATAAGGGCCAGATTTTATTTAGGACTGAAAATATTCTGATAGACTCCTCTGGGATTTTCAAAGTTGCCTAGGCATCTTGCTCCTATTGAAATCAATGGGAGATAGACACCTATGCACTTCAGAAAATCCTACTAGGTGCCTATTTGCATCTTTAGGTACCTACATGCCTTTCAAATCTGGCCCTAACCTCTTCAGAATTTGAAGATGTCACCTTGGATTCTATTTAGTTTAAACTAGGGTTCATGGGGAATCTATCTTGGTACCAGTAAAACCTAATCTTGCTTCAGCAATAGGGTTTCTAACTTTCTAGTCACACAAAACCGAACACCCTAGCCCCACCCCTTCCTGAGGCCCCATCCCTGCCCCAAGGCCATGCACCCACTCACTACATCCCCTCTCCCTCGGTGACTCGCTCCCCCCCCACCTTCACTCACTTTCACTGGGCTGGGACAGGGGGTTGGAGTGCAGGAGGGGGTGAGGGCTCTAACTGGGGGTGCGGGGCCAGAAATGAGGGGTTCAGGGTGCGGGAGGGAGCTCCGGGCTGGAGCAGGGAGCTGGGGTGTAGGAGGAAGTGAGGGCTCCAGCTGGGGGTGCGGGCTCCTGGGTGGGGCTGGGGATGAGGGGTTTGCGGTGCAGGAGGGGGCTCCAGGCTGGGGGGTGGAGCCGAGGGATTTGGAGTGCAGGAGGGGGCTACGGGTTGAGGCAGGGGG